>NC_091444.1:87589612-87683057 GCF_964237555.1 Oryctolagus cuniculus | reverse complement strand
CCGTGGACACAGCACACTCTGTGGGGTGGGGCGAGGGCTACAGATGCCCTCACCCACCACAGACAGCTCCCAGGAACCCCCACATGGGGGCCCGAGGCTCCCATCTCACACTTGGCATGACTTGGCGTAATCAGTCCTGATCCCTCGGTCTGACTCAGCAGAACCAGGAGCCAGCATCCCCACCACTCAGGCCCCATCCCCTGATGTCACCCCCACCAAGGTCATCCAGAGGGGACGCCTGTACCCCCAGGTGTCCCTGCAGGAGGGGTCTCTGCGACTCACGACCCAAGTCCCTCAGAAGCGCCCTGAGGGGACTGAGCCCAAGCATGAGCATACAGGGCGCGGGCCAGCACAGGGTCTCTGCAGGCCAGCACAGGGCTACCATGGGCCAGCACAGGGCCTCCCCTCCGTGGGCCAGCACAGGGCCTCGCAGCCTGTGGGGAGCCGGGACATGGATGCCACACGCGGTACCTGATGCCCAGGCTTTGCAGCCTGCTCCAGACGCTCCTGCGGTAGAAGAGGAGCTGGTTCTTCTGGAACGTGGTCTCCATGATGTAGAAGAAGGACCTGAGCAGCCCCACCACATAGATGTCCAGCAGGCAGAACAGGAACCTAGCCAGGATCCCCTCCCTCAGTCTGTGCTCCATGGCCGGGACGTGGCCATGCCCTGGAACGAGGCAGACCCGGAATGTGCACCCTCACGGGGCAGCCATGGTGGGAGTGCAGGGCATGAGGGGCCCTGCAGTCCTGAGCTGGCTGCCCTGGCTTTGGTGAACATGTCGCTGCACGTGTACTGGCCCCTGGCATCCCATCGCACACGTGGCTCACAGGCAACGCTCGGGTTGGCACGCAGAGCAGACAACATGGAAAGGGCTCCCAGGTGCGGCGTCAAACTCACAGCCTCCGGGCGGAAGACCAGGGGCTGGCGGGACACACAGCATGGTTACACAGCTGGACCCCTGGGGGCCCTGGCATCAGACCTCGCAGGCAACTCAGGGCCCACCAATAACTGGTTCAAGAGAAACTGGGGAGGGGCTGGGGCAGGGCAGACCCTGATCATAGGGACGGCGGCTGGGTGAGCAGGGACAGTGGCCAGAGTCCAGGTCCCTGCTCAGGAGAGCCAATGGCACTGGGCCAGGTTTAATGCCCTCAGCCACCCACAGGTGGCTTACAAGGACCCAAAGGCAGAAGATGGCAAAGCCCGAGGAACGGGGACGCCAGGGAGGCAGCGGTGATGGCGCCGGGGACCTGGAGGCTACTCCTGGCTCCTGGCTTTGGGGACCGCTGCAGGCATTTCAGTGGTGAGCCAGAGGATGGGCGCTGTCTCATCGTCTCTCTCTGCCTCTCAAAGAAATGATGAGCAGCACACTCAGGCCAGCCTCTCCCTAAACGCCGTCCAGCAGGCTGGAAGTAATGGAAACCTCACCCGTGTGTGTGGCTGAGCTGCAGCTAAGCCAAGGAACCCGGCAGAGTAAAAACCCAGGAGCAAATGGCACCGCGGTTTCACACCCAGCCGAGGATGGTGCTGTGGAGCGGTCAGCTGAGCCAGGAGGTGGCAGGGTGCAGGAGATGGCCCCCCGGGGCCGAGGCTTTTGTAGCAGCCAAGGGTCCCACCATGCGCCTGCGCGGAGACTGAGAACTCGCCACCCCACGTCACCCCTGCAGTCGACCATGATGAGCGGGCAGAGCTGACCCTCGGGAGCCCGGCGCAGGAGCCATAGGATACCACCCAGACCTCATGGTTCAACCGTCCCCCTGTGCAGGCTCTGCCACCTCAGAAGTCACCACAGAGGGACCGCTGCTGTGGAGTTGCAGGTTAAGGACTGCGTGCAACGCCGGCATTCATGTGAGAGCCGAGCGCCAGTCCTGGCTGCTCCACCTCCCTGCTAATGCTCCTAGGAAAGCAGTGGAAGATGACCCCAGTGCTTGGGTCCCTGCACCCAGGTGGGAGGCCTGGAGGAAGCTCCTGGCTTCAGCCTGGCCCAGCCCGGGCAGTTGCAGCCATCTGGGAGTGAACCAGCAAATGGAAGCTCTCTCTCTTTCCTCTCTTTCAAATAAATCAAATCTTTTAAAAAGTAACTGATATCAAAATAACTGCATATTACTACATAAGGTGCAGCCAATCAGTACTTAGAGGCTAATGCATAGCCACACATCCACATCAGAAGTTTATAGAATGACAGGAAAGACTGAAAAAAGGCATTAGGAAGAAGATAAACAGAAATCACTGAAATTCAAAACAAAGGCTCGAGAGAGGACCCCATTGGGACAACAGAACTCAGTCACTCTGAAGGTCAAAGGGCAATGGGGGAGGGGTGACAGAGGCTGAGCCAGACAAAGAGCCACACACAAGAACACAGGGCCAGCCCTCAGGGAGGGGAGGAATCGGCAGGCAGCACACAGCGGCCTGGGTGAGGCCATTGGGCCAACGCCGCAGGCAGAGCAAGGGAGACAGGGTCCTCGCAGCTGCAGCAAGAGGGACCAGAAACAGCCCAGCACCAGCCGCACCACCTCTCCCATGCACAGCCCACACTGGGAAAGCCAGCCCATCCTGCCCCATGCAGCAGGAGGCCAGCTGGCCCGGCAGAAGGCAGATCCCCAACCCCAGCATCTCTGCTCCCTCCGCGAAGGCGGTAGAGTGGCCACTGCCTGAGCACACAATGTCTGGGTGGGTGCACAGAGCAGTGCTGGGGGTGCCTGGGGCTGATGTCACGCCTCCCGCTGTGGGGGCATTTCCACAACACAAGGACAGAGCGGTCACTGCATATCTCCATCACTGGCCCGGTTTCTTGGGGAGCCTGGCAGGGCATCCACCCCAACAAGCCCTCCCTATCGGGGCCCTAGGGAGGCGGCCATCTGACTCAAGCCCCACCTATCCAGGAGGGAGTCCGGGAAGGGGGCCTGAGCTGGCAAGACACTGCCACAGTCCCTGGAGCTCAAATGGGAAACATGATGGGGGCGCTGGCTCAGCCACCCAGGGAGCCAGGGCAGGAGCCCCATTCCCTCCTCCTGGGCAGCACTCACAGGAAGTCTAACCTTGTTCCTCTCCCCTGCCCAGCACATGACCGGACATCCCCCACCCCACCCATCAGCAGGGGACCTTCCAGTCCAGGGGGCACGGGCAGCCTTACTCACCACCCCTCAGCTCCCAGCTTGGCGCTGGCCAACGCCCGCTCACCTGGGCTCTCGCACAGCCAGGTGTAGTCCTGCACCCTCACCTACCAGGTCAGCTCCGCAGGGAGAGTTTGGAGTGCTTCCCCAGCGAGATGAACCTCTTTGTATTCTCGGGAGGGAAGCTTGTTGTGGCCTGGAGACAGGCCGGCAGGAACTCGTGCACCTGCCACGGGCTGCTGTGCTGCTGCAGGAGCCGCACCAGGCGCCAGGCGCCAGGAACCCGTGTCCTCCTGGGGGTCAGCGGCCGGCCTTGGGGACCGCACCTGTGTGGCCGGCCCCCGCAGCGGGCAGTGCGTCCGGAGGAGTGAGCCTTGGGGGCACCGCGTGTGGTTCACAAGCAGCTTCCGGAACAGGGGCCGCGGCCTGCGGCTACCCCTGGGCCTCGGCGTCCAGCCCAAGAAGATGGCCTCCAACAGCCTTCGGGCGCCCGCCAGGCTGAGCCACAGGGAGCTCAGTGGGAAAGATGCGCGCAGCCGCTCGCCATCGCCCAGGTAGTAGAGGAAGCACTTGGTCTCCGCGAACACTTGAGCCTTCGGACGTGGTGACCACCGGGCGGCGGAGTGGCCGGGCTCCCGCTTAGTCCACTCCCGTGGAAGCCCTGGAACGCGTGGTCTCCGAACACTCCGCAGGCGTCACCGCGCAGGCCCGGGACACGCCCACGCCCCGAACTTCGGGCCGGCGAGCCCAGGGGCGCCCAGGCCTCGCCACCGCTGCTGTTCCGAACCCATCGCGTGGCCGCGGGGCCCGCCTGGGTCCCACAAGCGCATGGTGCAGGAGGGCCGGGCCTGGGCGACAGGCGCAGAGCTCCTAGAGAGGCGGCCCACACACCTGGTAGGCGCAGCTCGGGGCCACCAGCAGGTAGAGCGCGCAGCGCGCCAGCAGGTGCATGAGCATGTTGCCCACGCGGCGCAGCAGCAGCCCCCACGCGCCGCTGTCGCGCAGCGTCTCAGTCACCGTATTGGGCAGGTAGCTGCTCACGCAGGTGGTGAAGGCCCAGGGCAGGCCTCCGCGGGCGCCGTCCAGCAGCACGAAGCTGAAGGCTAAGTCTCGGCCTGCAGCGCCAGTATCCCATATGGACATTAGTTCATGTACCAGCTGCTCCACCTCAGATCCAGCCCCCTGTTAATGGCCTGGGAAAACAGTGAAGGATGGCCAAATACTTGGGCCCTTGCACCTGCGTGGGAGACATGGAAGAAGTTCCTGACTCCTGGTTTTGGATTAACCCAGTTCTGGCCATTGTGGCCAACTGGAGAGTGAGCCAGCAAATGGAAGACCTAGTCTCAATAATTCTACCTCTCAAATAAATAAGTAAATCTTACAAAAAATTAAAAATGGAACAGAGATGGCCACAACAGAATGTTCTAGGCTAGGCCAAAGCCAGGCACTCCATCCAGGTCTCCCACATATGTGGCATAGGTCCAACACTTTGGCCATTTTCCAAACTAGGACCAGAATTATAGAGGGGACATAAATCAGCACTCCAATATGGGATGTCGGCACTGCAAGTAGTAGCTTAACCACTGTGCCTCAAAGCCAGCCCCAAAACGATTCCATTTGAAGTCAAATGTACAACATCATACAGATCTAGTTGAAATTTAGACAATTCTTGTACAAAATAACTACCCTGGACTTAACACAAATTTATCAGCCTGGAAGTAATGAGGAACAGTTGCCTCAGATTTTGCCCCCTCACCTTTCTGTTCATATATCTAGGCCATCCTGTAACAGCCCTCCTCCCAAAGATGTCCATATCTCCTGAACCTGTGAATGTGTTAGCTTACGTGGCAAAACAGACTGCAAGTGCGATTGTGTCTAAGTTCTTAGGGTAAGAAAATTAACCCAGATAAAGTAGGTGAGACCATTCTCAGTACACGAAGTCTTTACAAGTGAAGAAGCTTTGCTAGCTGTGGTCAGAGGAACAGTGGACTGCAGAAGGACAATGAGATGGTGGAGAAAGCCTCCAGTCAAGGAATGCAGGCATCTTCCAGCAACTCCCAAAAGCAAGCAGATTCTCCCATGGAATCTGTGAAGAACTGTGGCCAGCAAAAGGAAACTCAGGCAGCGAGGACTGCCTTGAGCACTAATAATGAGCATTTGGTGCCAGGAGTGCTCCCCAGACACTACCATAACTGAAAAGGCCCTCCCAGACTTTCAATGTCCCTGAGGTAGTGCAACCCCGTCCTAGCTGAGAATCACTGCATTCATGAAGAGCGACTTGTCAGAAACATTGAGAATGAATAATCAGATTCTAAGACTGAAATTCAAATATTCTGATTGATGTTAATAATTACTTTTAATGTACTCACAGGCCTTATTTTCTATTACAAATAAAATATTCAAAATTAACACACATCATATTATTTATGTACTTCAATGAAATACATGTGGCAGGCAATTTTATTCCTAACTTTCTGATCAATTTCCTTACCAGGTCAGCCATTCATAACCCATCACTAGAATGGAATCTACACTTATCTTAGCCAAAAGCCTGAGAAGCAATTAGAATGGAATCTAATGGAAGCCAAAGGGAGATATATTTTTTGACTCTAAAAGAATATATGGTGGGAAATGTGGCACCGCAGATAAAGCTACCATTTGGGACACCTGGTCTGTCATATATATTCCTTCTATACCTAATGTGGGGAGGGTTTTTATAATTAAGAGGTTTTAAAATTTTTAAGGTTTATTTTTTATTTATTTGAAAGTCAGAGTTAGAGAGAGAGAGGGAGAGACAGAGAGACAGAGGGGTCCTCCATCTGCTGGTTCACTCCCCAAATGGCTGCAACACCTGGCGCTAGGCCAGGCTAAAGCCAGGAGCCAGGAGTTTCATCCAGGTCTCCCAAGTCAGTGCAGAGGTCCGAGCAAAACTAGGCCATTTTGGAATGCTGGCTCAAAGTTCTAGCTGCTCTGCTTCTGATATAGGTTTGTGCTGATGCACCTTTAGAGGCAGCAGATGTTGCCTCAAATGTCTGTGACCTGACCCTGACACCCACTGCCAAAACCCAGATGGAATTCCAGGCTTCTATCTCTGGCCTGGCCCAGCAGAAGCAGTTACAGTCATTCGTGGACTGAAGAAGAAGTTGGAAAATCTGTCATTCTGCCTTTCAATTATATTAAAATAAACATTTTTTTAAAAAGAAACACACTCATTTAAAACCATTTAAAAATAAATTCAGTATGATGAACTTCACTCTCAACAGTATGATTTTGGTATTGTGCTAAATTATAATTTCATATATGAAATACAAACTGGAAGATTTTACTGTAGGGGCTGGCACTGTAGTGTGGTGGGTTAAATTGCCACCTGAGAAACCAGCATCCTATATGGGCACCAGTTCAATTCCAGGCTGCTCTGTTTCTGATCCAGCTTCCTGCTAATCCACCTGGGAAGGATGAGGAAGATGAATTTGGTCTGGCCCAACTCCTGCTATTGCGGCCATCTGGGGAGTGAACCAGTTGATGGAAGATCTCTCTCTCTCCTTCTCCTTCTGTAATTCTGCCTTTCAAATAAAATAAATAAATCTTTCAAAAAATAGATTTTGTTGTAGTCACCTAAGGAGTTAAGAAGGAATAATACTTTGATATTTCAAAGATGAATAATTTTTTAAATAATAAGTGACATAATATATGCGAGGGCTTCAAAAATTTCTTCAAAAAATGCAAATTGAAAGGGAGGGTAGAGGAGGAAAGTGTCACTATGTCCTTAAATCTGTATATATGAAATATATGAAATTTGTATAACTTAAATAAAATTTTTTTAAAAAATGCATATTTTCCACAAATTTATTGATGGAAATTTAACTTCTGTTAATGTATTTGTATCATCCTATTTTTTATGATTTTGCAAATAATGAGACTTTAGGGAACTTTAAAGAGCTTAGAGGGAAAAGGAGAGTCGGTCAGTATCAGCACTTCAAAACTCTGCCAAAGAAGGATTCCATGAATAAACAATAATTTGGGGCTTGGTTGTCACTTTTGCTTGGTCATTCTGGTTATCTGAAGGCTTTATTTCATTATTTGCATTTGTGACTCTAATACTATACCAATGAAAGTACAGGAACGAAACTGCATGAGACAGGATCAGGGCATCAGGTTGAGGCAAGAGACAGCTGCAGCTTAATTAGGGAAGCAAAGAGAGAGAGGAAAATTCTGAGAGCTTCAAAAGGTAAAAACAACTTGTTTTTCTACTTGCTTCACATAGGATAAGTTACTCAAAGTTACCTATGTAGGGTTAATTTTGGGAAACATCTGTACAGTGACATTTCCCAAGGATCAACAGATGTCACAAAACTGCTAATTAAGTTAAATCCTGAGGAACATCTCTTCAGACAAAAAAGATTATACAAAGATCCATATGTTAAAAAAAAAAAAAAAAAAAAAAAGGAAAGAGGCCGGCGCTGCGGCTCAATAGGCTAATCCTCCGCCTGCGGCGCTGGCACACCGGGTTCTAGTCCCAGTTGCTCCTCTTCCAGGCCAGCTCTCTGCTATGGCCCAGGAGTGCAGTGGAGAATGGCCCAAGTTCTTGGGCCCTGCGCCCCATGGGAGACCAGGAGAAGCACCTGGCTCTTGGCTTCAGATCAGCGCGGTGCACCGGCTGCCACATGCCAGCCGCAGCGGCCATTGGAGGGTGAACCAACAGCAAAGGAAGACCTTTCTCTCTGTCTCTCTCTCTCACTGTCCACTCTGCCTGTCAAAAAAAAAAAAAAAAAAGATCCATCTATATCACAAAGATCAAAACAGAAAAGCCCATCAACTGAAACAAACAAAAATAGATGACTGAGATCCATAAAGAGAAAAAGCTATGGCCACAATCTTCCATGAGAACTTCTAGAAAAGAGAAATCAGCTCCATGACAGCATCAGCCCACCTTCAAGATTCCTTACCTAACAATCAGCCTTTTAGAAACCTCTGCCCCAACACCCTCTAGGATCCTTAAATTCTTTCAAAATAAGTAAATCTAAAAAAAAAAAAAGTTCTCCCTGGCTTACTCTTCTCCCAATCTACATAAATGGCAACATATCAGTTAAATTTGCAGAAGTGGCTGCTTAAAGGCATGTCTTTAGCCAGTGCTACTTGTCCCTTTACCCTTATTCAAGAACCCGCAGTGCTTATTGCCAGGAACATTTTCCTCTTTATTTACCTGTTTATATAAAGGCCTCTCACAGGTTGGAGAGAGAATGTCAATCTCTGGTTCAGTTGGACAAGCCTCAAAAGATTCTGGCACAAGGAAAACACTAAAAAGATCCATAAAAATCAATAAATTAAAAAATAATTAACAAAGTAATATTGTAAGAGGCTCATCCAAAATACGAAAGGTGAAGCCAGCATTGTGGCATAGTGGGTAAAGCTGCCAACTGCAGCACTGGCATCCCATATGGGTGCCGGTTCAAATCCTGGCTGCTCTACATCTGATCAAGCTCCCTGCATAATGCCCCAAATACTTGGGCCCCTGCACCCACATGGGAAATGTGGAAGAGGCTCCTGGCTCCTGGCTTTGGACTGACCCAGCCCAACCACTGTGGCCATTTGGGAAGTGAGCCAGCCAAAGAAATATCTCTGTCTCCCACCCCACCAACTATACCCCATAACTTCACCTTTCAAATAAATAAAATCTTTAAAAGGAAAAAAAAAATGGTTTCCTCATAAGGGTTCCTACCCTTGCCCTGCCAGAAAAAAGAAACCAATTTCTTCAACTTTGTTATATATCACCAACCACATGCAAATTGTTTTTTGAGAGGACAATTGCTGCTTCTTTCTTTTTTTTTTTTAACTTTTATTTAATGAATATAAATTTCCAAAGTACAGCTTATGGATTACAATGGCTTTCCCCCCATAACGTCCCTCCAACCTGCAACCCTCCCCTTTCCCACTCCCTCTCCCCTTCCATTCACATCAAGATCCATTTTTGATTCTCTTTATATACAGAAGATCAGTTTAGCATACATTAAGTAAAGATTTCAACAGTTTGCTCCCACACAGAAACATAAAGTGAAAAATACTGTTTGAGTACTAGTTATAGTATTAAATCTCAATGTACAGCACACTAAGGACAAAGATCCTACATGAGGAATAAGTGCACAGTGACTCCTGTTATTGACTTAACAAATTGACACTCTTGTTTATGGCATCAGTAATCACCCTAGGCTCTTGTCATGAGCTGCCAAGGCTATGGAAGCCCCCTGAATTCACTGACTCTGATCATATTTAGACAAGGCCATGGTCAAAGTGGAAGTTCTCTCCTCCCTTCAGAGAAAGCTACCTCCTTCTTTGATGACCTGTTCTTTCCACTGGGATCTCACTCGCGGAGATCTTTCATTTAGGTTTATTTATTTATTTTTTTTCCTCCCAGAGTGTCTTGGCTTTCCATGCCTGAAATACTCTCATGGGCTTTTCAGCCGGATCCGCATGCCTTAAGGGCTGATTATGAGGCCAGAGTGCTGTTAGGACATTTGCCATTCTATGGGTCTGCTGTGTATCTCACTTCCCATGTTGGATCATTCTCTCCCTTTTTTATTCTATCAGCTAGTATTTGCAGACACTATTCTTGTTTATGTGATCCCTTTGGTTCTTAGTCCTTTCATTACGATCAATTGTGAACAGAAATTGATCACTGGGACTAGTGAGATGGCATTGGTACATGCCACCTTGATGGGATTGAATTCAAATCCCCTGGTATGTTTCTACCTCTACCGTTTGAGGTAAGTCAGCTTGAGCATGTCCCAAATTGCACATCTCTTCCCTCTCTTATTCCCACTCTTATATTTAACAGCGATCACTTTTCAGTTAAGTTTCAGCACTTAAGAAGAATTATGTATTGATTACAGTATTCAACCAAAAGTATTAAGTAGAACAAACAAAAAAATACTAAGAGGGATAACATATTAAGCTGCTCATCAACAGTCAGGGTGAGGGCTGATCAAGTCACCGTTTCTCATAATGTTCATTTCACTTTCACAGGTTTCCTTTTTGGTGCTCAGTTAGTTGTCACCTATCAAGGAGAACAAGTAGTATTTGTCCCTTTGGGATTGGCTTATTACACTAAGCATAATGTTTTCCAAATTCCTAACAGGGATCACTTTTCAGTTAAAATTTAAACACCTAAGAATAATTGTGTGTTAATTACAGAGTTCAACCAATGGTACTAGAACAAAAAAAATACTAAAATGGATAAACTATTACATTGTACATCAACCATCAGGACAAGAGCTGATCAAGTCACTGTTTCTCATAGTGTCCATTTCACTTCAACAAGTTTCCCCTTTGGTGCTCAGTTAGTTGTCGCCAATCAGGGAGAACATATGATATTTGTCCCTTTGGGACTGGCTTAATTCACTCAGCATGATGTTTTCCAAATTCCTCCATCTTGTTGCAAATGACTGGGTTTCATTGTTTTTGACTGCTGTATAGTATTCTATAGAGTACATGAAAAATATCTCCTAGGACAGATGTGTCCAAGTGTAACAATGCAAAGATATGCTATTACTGATCACAAGACCAGATCACCTGAGAATCTTCCAGTGCACAGAAGAAACATACAAGGCCATTCCTGAAAGCCCAAGACTCCTCCTGAATTTCCCCCAGCTGCTGTTCTGTGCCTATGGCAAAGCCCTCCCTGAGCAACAAGGAAACAGGTGGTTTAGAGCAAGAGCCCTTACCTCCTATGCTGGCCACCCAAGTGAACTCCTCTTTGTAAAAACTGGTGTCTTGGCCTTGCCCTCTCATTTCAGTGGTAGAGTCTGAAGAAGACACACAGAAGTAACACCTCACAAAGAGAAGGATAAGAACAGGTCATTAGCCTGGATACCAGGTTTCTGAAAGAGAGAGTATCTTTGGTATCTGTCACTTCTTCACCTCCTTCAATGACACCTTTGTCCATGTCACTGTTTGTCAAGGAAACCATCTGCCCAGTGACAGGTGGGACAAAGGTGAAGGCTGCCCTAGACAAATCCTCGCCATATACTGCCATGTTGGCTGGCCAGACGTGGCCCAGAGGTGCAACCAGCCAGGCAGCACTGCCCTACACATCAAACTCTGGGCTACAGAGGAACAGAACTAAGACCCCTGGACCTAGGGCCCAGTCAGCCCACTTGGGTATGATTGAGGACGTCACCCAGACGCTCACACAGCACCCACAGGAAAGGTGACAGTTGTGGTTGCTGACTCACCAGATGGCTTTCTGTTAACAAACTGCCATGATGGAAGCTAAAAACAAACTGGTGTCGCCAACTATGCCTTATAAAGAGCACCAGTGAGAGATGCCCTTCATTCAGTCCAACATGGACTCTGACATTGACAGCTTTAAGACCAGTGACTTTTTTTTTTTTTGACAGGCAGAGTGGACAGTGAGAGAGAGAGACAGAGAGAAAGGTCTTCCTTTGCCGTTGGTTCACCCTTTAATGGCCACCGCGGCCAGCACGCTGCGGCTGGCGCACGGTGCTGATCCGAAGGCAGGAGCCAGGTGCTTATCCTGGTCTCTTATGGGGTGCAGGGCCCAAGGACTTGGGTCATCCTCCACTGCACTCCTGGGCCATAGCAGAGAGCTGGCCTGGAAGAGGGACAACCGGGACAGAATCCGGCACCCTGACCGGGACTAGAACCCAGTGTGCCGACGCCACAAGGTGGAGGATTAGCCTATTGAGCCATGGCGCCAGCCAAGACCAGTGACTTTTAAAAATCATTTTCTCCTAAATAATGTAAGTTATGATTCAGTTTAAGAGTTTTAGACTTTTAGACTACCTAGCCAAGGAACGTCTTTAGAAGAGTTTTCCTGATGCTAATTTCTAACTTATTGAGGTATTATGTGAGGATATTTACAGGTAACCTCTATTGATCTGAATTGCTGATTTTCACTTTTCAGATCCTAGGCCTTCTAAGATTCTTTTTTCTCAAAATGCCTAAATTTGATCAACTTAACCAAAAAGTTTTATAAAAGAGAGAACTAATACTGTAAAAAGATTATACCAAAAATGTTGCTTTTGCATCTGGAAATACGAATAAAATGTAATAAGACAGAATAATGACACTGGAAAAAAATCTGAAATTTATATCTAACTTTACTACCATCAATGTTCAGTAATTATATCAATCACACATTATTAAACATTATTCTTTCTAAATCCTTGAAGCCTTTTTAACATATCAAGAATTATAAACCACATACAAATATTTATGTAATAAGGACACAAACTTATTATACTACGACTTTGATTTAAAATAGTCCCTTTCCAAATGTTTTATTTTTAATATATAATCCATTTTGGTATACATTTATATGTATATATAAATATATAAATGTATATATAAAATATATATGTATATATACATATACACACACAAATGCCTGTGAACAGAACTTTTTTTTAAAGATTTATTTTACTTGAAAGTCAGAGTTACACAGAGAGAAGGAGAGGCAGAGAGAGAGAGAGAAAGGTCCTCCACCCACTGGTTTACTCCCCAATTGGCCACAACAGCTGGAGCTGAGCTGATCCGAAGCCAGGAGCCAGGAGTTTCCTCTGGGTCTCCCATGTGGGTGCAGGGGCCCAAGAATTTGGGCCATCTTCTACCACTTTCTCAGGCCATAGCTGGATCAGAAGTGGAGTAGCCAGGTCTTGAACCAGTGCCCATATGAGATGCCGGCACCACAGGTGGTGGCCCCACCTGTTAGGCCACAGTGCCTATACTAATGTAGATCAACTATGAGTGACTCCTTTCAAGACTTTACTTTTGGGCTGGCACTGTGGTACAGCAGGTTATGTTAGAGTTGAAAAAGCGTCCATCACCCCAAGAATGACTCCAAGAGGCTTTCTCTCATGAAATTAGCAAAGGGTAAGGTTTATTGATGATCCAACATGTTGGGGCCCCTGAGTGTAAGAGAACAGGTGGCCCCGAGAAGTAGAGAGTCGGGGTTTTTATACACGTTTAAACAAAGAAAATCAATCATTGCATAGATCAAACAGTCGGTACAGAGTAAACAATTGATACAAGTTAAGTGATTTTACAATCAGTTGATTTATGAATACAGGGAGTACAGGATATCGAGTAAGGGCTTGATTAGACATCAGAGAACCATATGGCCTATACAGGGAGGATCAAAAAGCCTCCTATTACCAAAAGGGAGGGCCACACAACAAGGTTACAGGAACTGCCTCAATGATACCTAGGAATGCAGCCGAATGGCGATAAGGGACATATGGTGGGGTCAGGGTTCCAGGAGCGAATAGATTTCTTGTGAAGGTTTGTTAATTTCTAAACAGTGACTCCTTCTATCTTACTTAGGTGAAACTAAGGTTACGTCTACATTGGGGTAATTCACTGACTAACTAACTTTAAAGAGAATGGCTATACAGAGCAAGTCTAATGAGGTCGGGAAAGTTCACCAGAGGAGGGCAGGGGGAGCGGGAACAGCTTTTAACTTTTTAACCATTCAGTTATATATCTGGCTGCCAGTTTAAGTCCTGATTAGTTTTTTAATATTTATTTATTTACTTGAGAGGCAGAGACACAGGTAGAGGCAGAGAGAGAGAGGTCTTCCATCCACTGGTTCACTCCCCAAATGGCTGCAACGGCTGGAGCTGTGCTGATCTGAAGCCAGGAGCCAGGAGCCTCCTCCAGGTCTCCCACACAGGCACAGGGGCCCAAGGACTTGGGCCATCCTCTATTGCCTTTTTAGGCCATAGAAGAAAGCTGGATTGGAAGGAGCAGCTAGGATTTGAACCAGTTCCCATACAGGATGGCGGCACCGCAATCAGCAACTTCATCCACTATGCCACAGCACCATCCCTGCTTTGCTTCTGATCCAGCTTCCTGCTCACTCACCTGGGTGAGCATCAGTTGATGCCCCAGGTGTTTGGGACCTGCTACCCACATGGGAGATCCAGATGAACTTCTACTTTGTCCAGTCCTGGGTATTGCGGTCATTTGAGGAGTGAACAAGTGATGAAAGATCGCTCTGTTTCTGTCCCTCTGCCTCTCAAATAAAATACGCAATTCTAAGAAAAATTTCCCTTTTCTGTACCTTAGTTGGAAATGCTACTTTTAAGAGAAATGAAGTGAAGACTGGGATTCATTTGAAAAGAGGTGAATGGAAACCTAAGGAATAGTTTGGGAATACTTTTGCTTCACACTGAAAAAAAATCACTATGCTAAAAAGGTTTTGAATGATGTAAAACTACAGTGATAATACAGGGGAAATTTTAAGTATGATCATTTATATAAGTACAGTTATACATTTTTAAATCAATATGTAAGCATCTCTTCAGGAGAATTTCTATCAATCCAAGGACTGATTACACCATGAATTTCTACAGGCATGTTTGATAGGCAAAGGGATGGGGCTGGGGAAGAATGAAAGAAAAAGAAAGAGCTCGCATCTCTTCATTCACTTACTAAATGCTGGAACAGTCAGGGCTGTATTTGGCCAGAGCTCTGTGCTGGGAACTCAATCCAGATCTCGCACATGGACAGCAAGGTCCCAAATTCTTGAGCTGCCTTTCAAGGCCCATACTGGCTATAAACTGGAATCAGGAGTCAGAGTCTGAATCTGAACTCAGACCCTCCAATGTGGAAAGCAGATATCGTAACTGGCATCTTAACTGCTATTCCAAATGCCCGTCCTCTACATGCATTTTTAGGTTTACCCAGACTTTCATCTTCGCTGGATTCTTAATTTCATCATTGCATGTTAGGTTACTTTATTAATTCTTAGCACATGCCAAGTGTTTAAAATAGTACCCAATTCTTTATAACATGGTCTTTCAGTTGCACGTAATCCAAAGTTCTTAAAACCATTACAATTTATTAATCTTGATAAACAATCCTTACTAGAAATAAATTATAGTAGGATTATCTTCTAAACATAATCTACCTGGAACATATGTGTAAGAGAATAAAGGGTGGGGCAGACAGGGAATAAAATGCCCAGAAGAATCTCCATCCAAAAGCAGTATCTTTGGGTCTGGTGTTGTGGGGTAGCAGATAGCACTGCTGCCTGCTATGCTGACATCACTTATGGGTGCCATTTTGTGTCCCAGCTGCTCCACTTCTGATCCAGCTCTCTACTAATGGCCTAGGAAAAGCAGCAGAAGATGCCCAGGTGCTTGAGCCCCTGCCACCCATGTGGAAGACCCAATAGAAGCTCCTTGCTCCTGACTTCAGCCTGACTCACCACTGGCCATTGCACCCATCTGGGGAGTCAACCAGCATATAGAAGATCTCTGTCTCTCCCTCTCTCTGTAACTGACATTCAAATAAATTTTCTTTTTTTTTTTAAATCCAATAGACCTCAATATTTACATCGATCCCTAATTTGTAAATGAGCCTTTCTGACTGCCTGATATCAAGGTCCCCTGCCTTATACACCTCAGGTCTCTTTGTAAATGAGTAATACATAAGGTGTCCATTGCCTTGTCATTTTTTAATTCAGAGAGGGAAGTATCAAAGAGAATGTCCCACAACAAAGCACTTTAGCAGGATCACTGAGCTGTTGGATAATATGGGCAAGAGCAAACCTGACTAGAAGCTCCCATTGGGAGAAACTGACTTTGACTAAGAGGCCTCCAGAGTTACAGAGGGAGGAGTGATTTGGTTCTCTCTGGCACAGGATTTACAATATGACTCTGACATCTCTCTACAGAGATCATCCTTGTTATTTTTGGATTTTACAGTTCCCTGCATCCTGATTCTCTTCACTGTCATAAGAATATAAACCATAAATGATACTTCTGGCCTCCTGAGATTGTGGATCTAGTTTGAGCATTTGATCTAGTGATTGCTCTAGTGATTAAGATATAGGTTTAAGATGCCCTTGTCCCATATTAGGCTACCTAGGTTCAAATCCTGGCTTGGCTCCCACCTCCAGCTTCCTGCTACTGTGCATCCCAGGAGACACCAAGTTAGGACTCATTTAATTCTGTCTCTGCCACTTACATGGAAGAGAAGAACTGTGTTTCCTGTCCTTGGCCTGTGCACTGCAGAAATTTATATGTAAGTTGGGCTGGAAGGTGGGAGACTTCTCTGTTTCTGTTTCTCTTATCTCCCTATCTCAAATTTTTAAAAAAGGTGTCAATTGTCCTTCCAGCTAAATTTTTTTTAAAGATTTATTTATTTGCAAGTCAGAGTTACAGAGAGAGAGAAGAGGCAGAGAGAAAGGCAGAGAGAGAGAGAGAGAGAGAGAGAGAGAGAGAGATCTTCCATCTGATGGTTCATTCCCCCAGTTAGCAACAATGGCCAGAGCTGTGCCAATCCCAAGCCAGGAGATAGGAGCTTCTTCCAGGTCTCCTACACAGGTGAAGGGGCCCAAAGACTTGGGCCATCTTCTACTGCTTTCCCAGGCCATAGCAGAAAGCTGGATTGGAAGTGGAACAGCCAGGTCTCGAACCAGCACCCATATGGGATGCTGGCACTTCAGGCCAGGGCATTAACCCACTGTGCCACAGCACAGACCCCTCCAGCTAAAAATTTTAACAAGAGTCAAGAGAAGTTGATGGTTTATTCAGCCTATCATCCTTTGCAGCTGCTGATCTTATATAGATCAATGTGCTTAGTCTTCTAATTTCCAGCTTTTCAACTACATCCACAGCTTTTTAAAATTAACACTTTGGGTGCTTTTAAGACTTACCTATGGTCCCCAAACAACTCAAGTTTAAAAATTAAACAGATGGCATTGTGGCATAGCAGGTTAAGCTGCCACCTGCCCCACTTCTGATCCAGCTCCCTGCTAACGTACCTCAGAGTGCAGTAGAGGGCAGCCCAAGCACCCACGTGGGAAACTTGAAAGAAGCTCCTGGCTCCATGCTTTGGACTGGCCCAGCTCTAGCCGTTGTGACTATGTGGTGAATGAACCAGTGGATAGAAGATCTCTGTGTCTCGCTCTCTCTGTGTAACTGACTGAAAAATAAATAAATACATATTTTTAGAAAGCTAAACAGACCTTAATTTTTGTATTTTTAAAATTATATTAATCTACTTGAGGGACAGAGAGCTTCAGATAGAGAGAGGGAGGGAGTCCCATTGGGTGGTTCACTCTTCAAATGACTATAATGGCCAGGGATGGACCAGGCTGTATCTCAGAGCCATGAACTCAATTCAAGTCTCCAAATGGGGCGGTGAGAAATCAATGACAGCTGTGCATCAGCAGAAAGCTGGAATTTGGAGTGAAGTAAGATGCAAACTTAGACACTCTAGCATGGGATTTAGGTGTCCCAGGTACCATCTTAACCACCAGGCCAAACGCCTGCCCCAGATCTTAGTTTAAATCATATTTTGGCTGCTTAGTAACAATGATCATTGATCATAATCTCTACTCTCTTTATCTAGTTTTCACTATCTGAAATGAGATAATAGAGGCATAATTAAGCTCAAAATATGCACATGGAAGTCCAGTCAATAGATAGTAGGAATGCAAAATCAAGGTTTTGGCTGAATGAGTTCCAGTTGACTACAGAGTATTTCCCTCTCAGCAGAGCTCACACATGAGTGGATCTAAAGTAGCAGACACTGACATGCATACAAGGAGCTCATCACAGGGTGCCTCTACATCTTTCTCATCATGTACTGCTCACAGGCTACATGTAGCTGCCTCACACTCCGAGATGATCACAGTGCTGTCTTGGTCGAGTCTCCAAATCCAGTATATCCTTTCAGTCATTAGGCTTATTCTTGATCAAACATAAAAGTACAGTAGAATGGGAAAATTAAAATTAATAGAAAATCATGGCTATGACATCAAAACAGCATCCAGTAAAAATGAGTTACATTTATTGACTGAGTCCATAATCAGATCATTTAACCGTAGTAGTCTTGAGTCGTGAGAAAAAGAGCTAAAGGAATGTTCTGAGTGTGTGTATGTGTACATATAAAACTACACAACTCATTCCCTATAAACACTCATAGAACTTTCTGCAGAATCGCTCCATAAATCACCATGAACATTAATAGGGTAAGACAAAACTTTGCAAGCAGTAAAGTCTTGATATTTACCTTCTTTCTAAAGGAAACACAATGAGTGTGTCCATGGCTAAAGTGAAGTGCTGGAGGCTAATTCAAAGCATATCCATTGAATTCTGTATGATATACTTTGACTTTTGAAACACAGGCCCATAGTAGACCTCCTCCAAGAAGTTAAGCACAAAATCTTTTGTTTTTTTTTTTTGGACAGGCAGAGTTAGTGAGAGAGAGAGAGAGAGAGAGAGAGAAAGGTCTTCCTTCCGTTGGTTCACCCCCCAAATGGCCGCTATGGCTGGCGCACTGCACTGATCCAAAGCCAGGAGCCAGGTGCTTCCTCCTGGTCTCCCATGCAGGTGCAGGGCCCAAGCACTTGGGCCATCCTTCACTGCCTTCCCGGGCCACAGCAGAGAGCTGGACTGGAAGAGGAGCAACTGGGACAAAACCGCACACCAACCGGGACTAGAACCCAGAGTGCCGGCACCTCAGGCGGAGGACTGGCCTAGTGAGCCACAGTGCCGGCCTAGAATTTGAGTCTTATACTATACCTCCCAAGCTAAAGTCTTTGCCATACAGGAGCCCCTGAGAATTCTACATTACAAAGCTGCAGACTATAAGAGCCACATTTTGTGGGTAACATTTCCATATGTTTAGTCCACATATACAAGTATAGCCTGCCTTTGTTTTTATAACACATATTATAAAAAAGAATGTAGCATTTGTGAGCAATATATAAAAGGAATCTCTTACTGCACTAAAGTATGTAATTCTAATGAAATCTGATTGGAAAGGACACAGAACTGACTCACAATCTAATGTGTCAGCAGCTAAAGGCTCAAAATGGATAAAAACCCTCTTTGGTAGTAATGCTTGTCCAGAGCCCCCTTCTTCCTGAAATGTTTGTTAGAACACTACTAATACTAGTCTACTATTAAAATAACAGGATAATAATTCTAATATTTTTATAGATGGAAACTTTTATTAACAAAGCACACTTCACAGTTCCTTGGTGCTTGCAGTTTCCCAGAATAACCAGCACATAATAGCGAAGAGCAGTGAATGTTGGAGCAGTGTATTCTGGTTTCCTACTGTCACTTTAGGGGTGCTGTGTCTCAAGCCCTAGCAACAACAACAGAAAACCTGAAGAATACATCTCTTGATTCTGAGACCTCAAAAGTATCTGGGAGATAAGTGGTAAGAGATAAGTGACGTCACCTCAAAAAGACCCACATAAGGGCAGGTAAAGCAGGACGGACCACTAAGTATGACTTCAAGTGACTTTAGATTGCTGTTTCCAGTGCTGTTACTTGATGTCTGAGGATGTCTACTCTGTCACATTCTAACAAGAACATGTGCATTCTCACCAATAAGGCTGTAATATGCCTACAGTGAGGACATTCTGGCCAGGGGCATTCCTGTGCTACAGACTGTGCTATAGACAAAGGGACATTTACTCTAACACATCATGCACCATAATGAAGTTGCCATAGGTTTTGAGGACAGATTAAGGAGGAACAGACATGTAAGGGAAAGAGATGACAAAGTGTATGCCTAGTACAAGGCCAGATGAGAAAGTACTCCTAGGAGTCTATGTCCCAAATGACTTCTCCATTGCACCTGAAAGTATAGGAGAAACTGAGCTAAATTGTTATGTGATACTTGTGTTCTCAGCCTTCTCAATAAACTCATTTCCCTTTCAAAATGAAAACAAAAGTTCAAGGTTCTGATGGAAATGTAAAAACACAAAATGGTGACAATGGTGTAAGGGCTGGGAACAGGGGATGCAAGCTGGAGGGTTCTGTTTAACACATACCAACACTGTCACAGCAGCCTTGGCATGTGGAGGGGAGCTCTATTCATTAAGAAAGGGGCAGGTGCCATCCACATGTCTACACAACTGACTTAGCCTTTGCACAATAACCATCTTAATTATAGTCATGGGAAGGACACAAGTGAAAGTCACTTTTCACCAAGAGGGGGGAGAATGAAAGGGGAATGCCAGGAGAAGAGGGGGACCTTGACACAAGGAAGACTGTGACAAAGACTCACCCTGGAGAGGAATGTGTAGATTTTGGAGAGAAGGCTGCTTGACAATGAGATTCTGCCCTCTAGGGGCATGACACTGGTATGCCAATCCCCATATTCAATGCCAGGGAGTGACTGGATAGCATGAATGCTAGAATACCAGGGTCACCAAGGATATCCTAGCTCTGTCGCATGCACTGTATCTGAGCTCTCCAAAGGGCAGTTACCATCCTTGGCCAGCAAGTATATCCGTATGGAACTTCCCCAAACTGCAGGTGTACTTTCAACACCTTTCTCAAACATTCCATCTACCCCTTTCCTATTGTGCTTCCTGCCTCCCCACCCTGCCCCAGACATGTCTCCTTAGGAAGAGACTGCCCTGAAGAAGGAGGGATCCCTCAGAAATTCAGGCTTCAATGTCACCCCCACCTCCCTAACCCTTGGGATGAATCCAGCATGAAGAAACCAGTGCAGGGTACCTTACCTAGGAGAATTTCAGACAGGGAGTAACTTTCAGCATATGCAGTGGACAAGAGGCACAGCACCATCCCTGCCTGCTGCTGTGTGTGTCAGAGCAAGTCAGGGCCTGGGGCAGGAGCACAGGGCTGTGGCATGAGCGCAGGAGATGCAAGATTCCTGCTCTAAAACTTTTGAAGAAAGGAAATGGGTTCATTTTGGGTTAAGAGTAAAGAAAGAAGGGTGGAGGACAGAGGGTCAGGGAAGGAAATGCACATTTTTACATTTGAAAAATGGCTTGAAAAATTGGCTCTTCACTTAAAGACATAAACAGACTTTGGAGAGTAGTGTTGGAAAGACAACTCACTATGTACAATGGAACTGTAATAAGACTGTCAATATCTTTTTCAGCAGAAATTTTGCAGTCCAGAGGGAGTGGTATGGTTTATTCAAAGTCCTGAAAGAAGTAAACAAGAAAATGTGAATCAATGTATTATTTTCAGTGATCCTGTATTTCAAAAATGGAACATACAGAAACTTTATTAAAAAAAAAAAGGTAAAGGTGTTTATCACCATTCACTGGAAAAACTGCTAAAGGAAATTCTTCAAGGGGAAGGAAGAGGATACTAACTAGTATAAAGAAATCATGTGAGGGGCTGGCATTGTGGCTCACTTAGTTATTCCTCTGCCTGCAGTGCCGGCATCTCATATGGGTGTTGGGTTCTAGTCTTGGTTGCTCCTCTTCCAGTCCAGCTCTCTGCTGTGGCCCGGGAAGGCAGTGGAGAATGGCCCAAGTGCTTGGGCCCTGCATCCACATGAGACCAGGAGGAGGCACCTGGCTCCTGGCTTCAGGCCAGTGCAGTGCCAGCCATAGTGGCCATTTGGAGAGTGAACAACAGAAAGAAGACCTTTGTCTCTCTCTCTCACTGTCTATAACTCTACTTGTCAAAATAAAAATAAATAAAAAAAGAAATCATGTGAAAATACAAAGCTCATCAGCCAGTATGCATACAGTATCAGATTCAAACCACTAATATTCTAATTATGGAGGACTGATAAATTATATCACTAGTAAAAGGTTAAAAGACACTCTATAGGGGCTGAAGCTATGGCATACTGGGCTAAGCCTCTACTTGTGGCACTGGCATCCCAGGTCAGCACCAGTTCTTGTCTCAGGATCATGTCTTGGCTAATCTGCTTCTGATTCAGCTCTCTGCTATGGCCTGGGAAGGCAGTAGAAAATGGCTGAGGTGCTTGGGCCCCTGCACCTGCATGAGATACCTGGACGAAGCTCCTGGCTCCTGGCTCCTGGCTCCTGGCTTCAGATCACCCCAGCTCCAGCTGTTGTGGCTATTTGGGGAGAGAACCAGTGCACAGAAGACCTTTCTTTCTTTCTCTACCTCTGTCCATCTGTATCTCTACTTCTTAAATAAAATAAATAAATAAATGAAAAATAACTATAGCTGCAACATTTCCTAAATGATACAAAGTATAAGGTGAAAATGTGACATTCCAACATAAAATGTAGGAGGAGGGGGAGTAAAAGGATAGTCTGTGAATGATATCAGATTAAGGCTCTCAACCTAGAGTTTTTTATTTTTATTTTTTTAAATAGAAGAATTAGGAAAACCACTAGGCAAACAACTATATCATGAGGGATCTCTTAAAAGTTCAGGAAAATGTGTAATTTCAAAATATTTTTCACCAAAATAAACTTATATTTTAATTCTAATTTCATTAACTTTTTGAAATAAAGATAACAAAAAGATTTTTTAAAAGATTCAAAGTATGTCACTATAGAAAATCATCAAGTCACAAAGGATATTGGTTAGAGATGAAAAAAAGATGAATTTATAAAACAATAGTACTAATAAAATAGTAATAAATCCTCACCTCTTAATAATTATTTTGAATGTAAATGAATTCTCTAAATAACAGGCAAACAATGGATGGAGAATAAAAAAAAGATAAAGATATGACTATATAGAGGCTATAAGAGGCTCATTTACTTTAAAGGGCATTTATAGATTGGAAGTGAAGGGATGGAAAGAGATAATCAATGTAAATGAAAAGCAACAATAATCAGAGGTAACTATAAGTCAGATCACCTAAATCAGACTTTAGGCCAAAGCTGTAACAAAGAGACAAAGGTCACTGCATAGTGATAAAAGTATCAGTTCATCAAGTGGATATAAAATTATACATACACCTAAACTCAGACTATCTCTCTGTCTCTAACACACAGGAATACATATAAGAAATTTAAAGGAAAACAGACTATTACACAATAAAGGCAGGGATTTCAAATCCCCATTTTCTACAATAGATCATCTAGATTGAAAATCAACAAGAAAACATTGGGACTGAATTATGCATTAGGAACAAATGGTCCTACCAGACATATACAAAACATTCTGGGGGCTGGTGCTATGGTGTGAGCTGAGACTCCACCTATGGTGCAGGCATCCCATGTGGGTGCCAGTTCTAGTCCTGGCTGCTCCTCTTCTGATTCAACTCTCTGCTATGGCCTGGGAAAGCAGTGGAGGATGGCCCAAGTGCTTGGGCCCCTGAATCCGTGAGGGTGACCTGGTAGAAGCTCCTGGTTCTGGGCTGCAGATTGTCTCAGCTCCAGCCATTGCAGTCATTTGGGGAGTGGACCAGCAGATGGAAGACTTTTCTCTCTGTCTCTCCCTTTCTGTAGCTCTGCCTCCCAAATAAATAAATACAAAATAATTTTTTGAGATTTAAAAGCAAGATTTATTAGAGTCAAAGACCTCATGACAAAACTGGAAGCTCCCAAGGACAAGTACTTCTGACCTTGCTAAAGGTAACTTTTGGGATAAATAAAATCTAGAAAAAGAACAAACAAAAAAAAACATATTTTGTCCAAGAACAATACAATAAAATCAAAAGTCATCCAAAGTACACATAGAATATATGTGGTCATACATTAAGCCACAAAAATAATGTCAACAAATTTAAGATTAAAATCATATCAAGTATAATTTCACACCCTAGTGGTCTGAAAATAGAAATTAATAATAGGTGAATTAGAGAATATACAAATATGTAGGAACTAAGCCATATACAACCCTAAATAACTACAGGATCAAAGAAAAACTAAAGAGGGAAGCTAAAAATACCTTGAAGAAAATAAGGAAACAGCATACAAAGCTAATAGGATGTAGCAAAATGTAGTACAATACCACCAGAACAAAAAAGAAGATATCAAATAAACAATTTAATTATCTAATGTTATAGCTCAACAAATTAGGAAAAACACTAAATAAGAAAATCAGCAAGAAAAGGAAATGACAGGGATTAAAGAAGTAATTAATAATACATTGTGGGGGGCCACACTGTGGTATAGGGGGAAAGCTGCTGACTGCAGTGCCAGCATCCCACATGGGCAATAGTTCCAGTCCCAGATGCTCAACTTCCAATCCAGCTCTCTGCTATGGACTGGGAAAGCAGTAGAAGATGGCACAGGACCCTGGGTCCCTGCACCCACTTGAGATACCTGGAAGGAGCTCCTGGCTCCTGGCTTCAGATCAGCCCAGCTCTGGCCACCACAGCCATTTTGGGAGTGAACCAGTGGATGGAAGACTTCTCTCTCTCTGCCTCTGCCTCTCTGTAACTCTGCCTTTCAAATAAATAAATAAATAAATAAAGTTAAAATAAAGCCCTCATTTAAACATCATAAAATAAAACTACTTATGATTGAATTAACCAATAAGGAGAACGATCTGTATACTCAAAAGTGTGACATACGAATAAAGGAAATTGAAGACAGCAGAAACAATGGAAAGCTAGTCCATGTTCATAGATCAGAAAAATAATACTGTTAAAATGTCCTTCCTACCCACACAAAACAATGTAGATATTTAATGCAATCCCAATCAAAATTTTAATGTCATTCTTCACAGAAACAGAAAAAAATATTAAAATTTGTATAAACAGGAAAGATTAAGAATCACCAAAACAATCTTTAGCAAAAACACCAAAGCTAGATGTATTACAAAGCTACAGCATGGTACTGCCACAAAAACAGAAACATTGACTGATGGAATAGGACAGAAAGCCCAGACATAAACCTAAAAATTGACAATTAACTGATTTTCAAATAAGGTACATAAATGTAGTAAACATAAAATGTAGTAATAGTAGTCTCTTCAACAAATCCTGCTGAAAAAAAGTGCCATCCACATGCAAAATAAATTGGCTACATCTAAATATTTATATGCAATCACTAAAAAATAGATTTCATGCTCAAATATAAAATCTAAAACTAGAAAAGTACTAACAGAACAGGAAAAAGTCCCAAGACATCAGTCCAGAAAATGAATTATTGGATGTGATTCCAAAAGCCAGGCATTAAAAGAAACACAGATTACTGGGATTATAGGAAATTAAAAAATATTTATACTGCAAGATAAATGACAAAGTGAAGAGAAAAGCCACACATTAGAAAGTAAGAGGCTAACAACAAATATGTATAAGGGAATCTAAGTACTCAAAATAACTCAAATATCTTTATTAAAATAAGAAAAGAAACCAAATAGACATTTCTCAGTAGAAGATATATAAATGGTCAACATATGAAAACATCTTTGATATTATTAATGATGAGACACAAATAAAACAAAAATAATGTATCACTTTTCACCTGATGGAATAGCTACTATCAAAAAGATGCAAAATAGTAAGTGTTCATAAGTACAATAGTCTCTGGAAATGTAAATTAAATCAGACAGCTTAGAAAGTAGTATGAAGTTTCCTCTAAAAACATAACATAGAACTTGCATTGGATTTATTAATTCCAAAACTAAGTATATATTTGAACATGAAACCATTATATTTAAGATATAGCTGTACTCCCATGTAGAGTACATAAGACATAAAAACCATGAACATGTTCACCAACACATGAATGGACTTAAAATGTATTCTACTCAGATTGAAAAAGAAGAAAATTCTGTCACATGACAAGATACATGAATAGAGCATATTATATTATGTGACACAAGTCAGGCACAGAAAGGCAAATATATTATCTTGTTTATATCTGAACTCTGAAAAGCCAAAATGCATATAAGATTCACTAAGTCATAAAACAGACTAAATAAATGTTAAAAGGACTGAACTCACAAGAGGTATTTTCTGATTATGAAGGATCACAAGAGAAAATTAGGGGCGCACATTTGGCCTAGTGGTTAAAATGCCCCTTTAAATGTCCATGTCCTGGATTTGAGCCTTGGTTCTGCCCAATATTCCAGCTTCCTGAAAATGTGCACACAAGTGATGGATCACGTACCTGAGTCTCTTCCGTGCATGAGAGAGACAGGAATGGAGTTTCAGGATCTAGGCCTCACCCTGGTCTGGCTCTGGCTGTTGTGGGCATCTAGGGAGTAAACCAGTGAATGGGGGATATTTTAAAAACAATATCTGATATCAGTAAACTACCCTTCTACCTTAAGAAATTAGAAAAATTGGAAAAAGCTAAAGCCAAACCAAAGAGGAAAAAGATATATAGAAGGTAGAGTGGAAAAAGACAAAGAAACGACGGTGCAGCGGTGGCTACTTGCAGGTAGGGAACCAGGGGCTAGGGATGATAGCACTTGTGAGATCTTTCTGCCCAGCAAGATCCTGCTATCTCTGCACCCAGCCATACCGTACAGGATCTCTCCTTGACCCCAATTTGCTCTACTCATTCCTGTCTCACTTTGGCATTCTGCTGATTCCTCTGGGATAGGCCATGCAAGATTCACAACCCACTTGCTTCTGTCCACCCAACGCCTGGCAGGCTTGCTTAGCTTGCAGTGTCAAGAAATGTATAGTGTGTAAGCCAAGTTCACACGTAAGCAGCTTGAGCATGTTTGGATCTCCTGGACACTAACAGTATATCTGCAACCCTGGTAAAAGAGAGAACTATGCTACTCACTGATAAATACAGAATTTCTTCATCAGGAAAATGATCCCCATGTCTCATCTGGAGACCAGGGGATATGCAAGGATCTTGATGAACACTGTATGAGTGGTGGTCAAGAAAGGCAGAGAAATCAGAACCCTAGTCCAGTCACAGGAGCAGCTGCACACATCTCAGAAAGCAAAAGCAAATGAGGTCCTGCCCACTGCCATTGGTGGTTCCTGAACCAGGTGACCAGGTACTGAAACTGCTCCACCTCAGGAGACAGATCAGACGCACAGTGTGGACAGAATGTGTGCAGCCTCATCCATAATCCATGCTGCACTCACAGTGAGTCCCATCATTCCCAGTCACTCCTTCCCTCTACCCCTTGACCTCATTTTTGAGACACGCAGGCTCAGGAAGAAGGCCCTGAAGTCACTACCTTCCCAAGTAAGCCTGGCTTCAGCTCTGTCCAAATATATACCTCCCCCGTTCAACCCACTCCTGATCCCTCTCGGAGCCTGGGTCTCCTCCCAACTGCCTGAAAGATACTCTGGGGAGCAGAGATACTCTGCAAGACGCTTGTCTGATACAAAGCAGTTGCAGGACAGGACCAGTGCTTTGGGATCATATCTTCCCAGCTTGGTGAAAAATTAAAAAATGAGCATCAATATTTGGGGCATCCAGTTTGAATAACTAAAGCTTCCATGTCCAGGTCCTACTTTTGTTTTCTTCTTTTCTGTTTCTTACCCCTGTTTCCTTGCTGTACTCCATCTATAAACCCATGGAGAGAGGTGACTATGTCTCCTACTACGATCTGCCAGCTCCCTTACACTAGTTTTCACTTTATATATGTGAGTTGACAGAAATATACAAAAAAGTATAGCTTTTAAATACACTTAATTAAATCTCTTAAAACAACTGATTTTTCTCAGTCTCTAAAAAAATTATCTTTAAGTCAATTCTGAGGGAAGAATAGCTACCTCGCCTTTGTTTAATTTTTTACAAAACACAAATAAGCATTTATTTCCCTTTAAATCTGTTTATTCTTGTATTGCAGGTATGTATCTCATGACTGCATTTGGGGGATCCTCAAAGGCCATGACTAGGGCTAACGTGCTTTTCCCAAAGGGCAGCAGTGGAGGTGGGAGGGTGATTTGCAGGACTGTCCTCAGCATGCACAACAAGAAAGGCGTGACTACAGCTAGAGCACCCATCAGCATGTAGCCTGGTCACCTGGGAAGACCTGGGTGAAGTGTCCGTCCTGACTGGGGATCTGCTGAGATCTAAGCTAAAAGCAAATCCAATCAGAAGTCAGAGAGGACCTTGTGGTTGGGAAACAGAATTTCACAGCAGCTTTGAATGAAACTGAGGATCAACATGAAGGGGGATAATGACAATAAAACGACTAAAATCCAAGTAAAACTATTATAGCACCACACACGACTGTCTTTATGTACAAGGGTATCCAACAGGGTCAGAGAAGGAAATAGAGGTCAGACTCGGACCAGGATTCCAGGACTAACGGGAGTAACCCGTTTCAACAAAGTGCAGACAAAAAATAAAACACTGGCACAGTCAGTGACAACAGAACACAAGGAGGATGGATGCACACAGGAGAGTCTACCATGGAGACTGCAGATGCCTGAACCAACTCTCCTCGAGACCGGGAGCGCAGGAGGAACCGGGAGAAGCGCGCAGCACACCCGCTGACTCCTCCTAGTCCCAGCCTCCGACTCAGAAGGCGCTGACGGACCTGAGAGGCTCAGGCTGAGGGCTTCTTCCACCATCACAGCTTTATTCCTGGCTCCAACTTGGAGACCACCTCACGGCTGCTAACGCAGGAACCTGTTAGGAGGGAAAAGAATCCTTAACGCCAGGCTCCTGCGGCCACTGGCCCGCCGCCGCGCGCTTTTCGCCAGTTCTGCTGCGCCTGCGCGGAGAAGCCGGCAAACCCGGCGCGCTTGCGTCACTTCTCTCTTCCAAGTTCCCAGGACGGTGCTGCTCGGCACCTGCGCGGGACAGCCGGCGGCTCAGGTTGCAGGCTCCTGGGCGATACCTGCTGTCAGTCAACGGGTTGTTTCTCCCGCCAGCCCTCCTCCTTCCAGTCCCTCAGGGAGGCGCGGTGGAGCCCGCCCCAAGGTCCCCCGGTGCAGGAGAAGTGGCTATGCGGCCACGGTTCCGGGGTTCCCGCCCGCGACCCGGATGGCCGATACAGGTCCGTCCCGTGGACATAGGCTCCGGCTGCACGACTCGTGTGCTCTCCAGGAGCCCCCCTCCCCCACCATCCCCGTCCCAACCCTTAGCCACCCCGGCATCTTTCCAGGGCTTCCCCCGCTGCTGAACCCCTTGCCTTCTGCCCCCTTTCTCTCTCCACTCGCTGCAGATTCTGGGAGCCCGTTCAGTCTCTACCCGGGATGCCCCGCCCCCTACACTTCCCTGCTACCCCTACTTTAATCTGGGGCTCAGGCCACTGTTTGAAGGTCACCCTCTGGGTCCCCTAAACTTACCCCGTAATCACTTGCAGACTCTGGTGGTCCCTCACCTCTTTCCAACTTAGCCCTTACGTACTTGTTCCTCCCCATCTTGCTAAGCCCCTTGGGTTTTTGACTTTGCAAATACTTTAACAACTTACCCCTCACCCCTCTTTCTCTTCCTAGCCTACCCCTGAATTGCGTCTCTTCCCTGGTTGGAATTCCAGCTCTCTACTCCACCTCATGCCTCCTAAGGGCTCTTTCAGTCCCACGCTGTATTCCTAGTCCCCTGTTTCCTGTGTAGCATTCTAGAGCCAGGCAGTTCTGGTCTCTTTGAATATTACAATTTCTGCCGCACTGTGGGGAGTGCTGGGAGACAGACAAGTGCACCGAGGGAGGAGGGGAAACATTTATCCTCTTCAGAAACTCAACTGAAAAGAGGGTATTTATATATGTGGGCAAATACAAAAACACTCCCCGCCTACACTCAGTCTGGAGGTTTGGAAAAGCTGAGAGTATTTATATGGTCATTTGGGGGGTGGGGGTGCCCTGGAGATCTCACAAGAGAGGGACTGATTATAATTAGGAAAGGGTTGAGGAGAAACAACTGTAGCAGGCAGTTCTTCAAACACAATCTAGTCTAGTTGTACTTCATGCTGGCATTGTGGCCCAGCAGATTAAATCTCTGTGTGCAGTGGGTCCTGGCTGCTCCACTTCCAATCCAGCTCTCTGCTAATGCACCTGGGAAAACAGAAGTTGGCTCCAATATTTGGGACCCTCCTACCCATGTCAGGGAGACCCAGATGGAGTCCCAGGTGCCTGGATTCAGTCTGGCCCACACCCAGCTGTTGTGGTCATTTGGAGAGTGAACCAGCAGATGGGAGAGCTCTCTAACTGTTCCTTTCAAAGAAAGCAAGAAAAGGGGGAGGGGTGAGAGAGAGAGGGGAAGAGGGGAAGGAAGGAAGAAGGAATTTGTCATCATTAAGTCAAGTTCTTTGAAAGACAATGGCTTGGGTTCAGGAGTTGTGCAACAGAAGGGCCAGTTTAAATCCTTTGCTGGAGAATGTGGATACTCACATCCTTCATGGACTCAAATCCTATACCTAAACAGAATTACCCCTTATAAGGTAGCTACTTGCTTATCAAATGAGATGAAATAGGTAGATTTGGGTGTGACTGGGGAGTGTCACTCACCCCAGCATGGCAGGCTGCTCTAGATCTCTAGCATCACATCCCTGTACAGGGTCCTCTGAGCATTGTCCAGATGCTGTTACTCACATTGGGTGGACATAACAGTCTGGTCTTTTGACACCAATATCTTTTACAGAGCATTTGTCTTCAGCATTTCAGCTCTGGGTCACAAAACAGGTAAATAGGGAATCCATTCTCTCAGTGTGTTTTACGTGTCTCTAATGTAAGATGAAGCCTATTTTGTGCTCTGTATGCTGACAGTAAGAAAAACACAATGGAAATATATTCCATCTGTGTTAATGTTGTAATTGCAAATATACTATAAAAGTTTTTCTTGTATACCTAGAACTAACCTTCCCCACAAGAAAGGAACAATGGAATTCTGACTGTGTTAAGAGATCACAGTGACAGGCTAGTGGGGCCACCATGCGGCTGGCCAGGGGCACACTGGGAAGTGGTTGGAAGGCTAGCCTCAGTGCTGTGGGCATCTGTAGGTGCCTGCATGTGACAAAGTTGTGGCCCTTGGCAGTTGGGAGTGAAAGGGTGGGGCAGCCACCCAGTGTCTTCAACTAGGTGCTGCTGTAGTTCATGGTGTGCCTCCTGTCCAAGAAGCTGCTCAATTTGAGGCATCAACAAATGAATTGATTAATGAAGAGTTGGGAATAGCCTATCCCATCATTGATGGGATTCCTGATAGGATACCACAGGCACTAAGGATGATCTATCCAGATAAGAAGAAACAGAGTGGTACTAGATCATGATTTTTAAAAAACACAGCAACTAAATGTTGTTAATACCATATCCATTGCCGGCGCCGTGGCTCACTAGGCTAATCCTCCGCCTTGTGGTGCCGGCACACCGGGTTCTAGTCCTGGTCGGGGCGCCGGATTCTGTCCCGGTTGCCCCTCTTCCAGGCCAGCTCTCTGCTGTGGCCAGGGAGTGCAGTGGAGGATGGCCCAAGTGCTTGGGCCCTGCACTCCATGGGAGACCAGGAAAAGCACCTGGCTCCTGCCTTCAGATCAGCATGGTGTGCTGGCCGCAGTGCGCCGGCCGCAGCGGCCATTGGAGGGTGAACCAATGGCAAAGGAAGACCTTTCTCTCTGTCTCTCTCACTGTCCACTCTGCCTGCCCCCCCCAAAAAAAAAGGCTAAATACCATATCCATTTATAAAACAAATCCTCAATTAGAGAGATATCACACATTATTCTTTTAAAAATGTTTATTTATTTATTTTATTTTCTTCTGAGCCAGAGAGAGAGAGAGAGAGAGAATCTTCCATCCACTGGTTCAAATGGCTGCAACAGCCAGACCTGGGCAAGACCAAAGCCCAGAGCACTTATGCCATCATCTGATGTCTCCCAGGATGCATTAGTAGAGATATGGATCAGAAGCACAGAGGCTGGGACTCAGGCCAGGCACTATGATGATAGGTATGTGAATCCCAAGTAGTAGCTCAACCTACTTCTCCACAATGCCTTCCCCTGGTAAATTCTTTTTAGCTTTATAAGCTATATACATTTCAGCTCAAAGGCAGCATCAGAGTTAACAGGGAAGTACTGGAAGATAAGACTGCTCCATCATCACAATCCTTTAACATTTTATATGAGATATTAGTCAATAAGAGAAAAATAATTGAAAATTATTATGATTTGCATACAATATACACCTGCAAGACCCAGATGATCTCCTGAAAACTACTATCAGGATGATTCAATAAATTAGAATATAAAAGTAATATAAAATCATCATATCAGAGTGGGAAATTAGCAAAGCAACTAGGATGCCCATGTCCTACATTACGGTGCCTAAGTTTGATTCTCACATCTGGTCCTTGACTCTAGCTTCCTTCTAGTGCCGGAAGTGTATGATTCAAGTGACGGTCAGTCACATGGAGACCTGGATCAACTTTGTGACTCCAGGTTTTTACCTGCCTAACCCCAGCCCCAGTCACTTTAGGCATTTGGGGAGTGAAGTAGTTGATGGGAACTTTCTTTGTCTTCTTATTTCTCTAAGAAAAATCAATAAATACATTTTTAAATAATTATTTATTTATTTGAAAGCCAGAGTTAGAGAGAGAGAGGAGAAGCAGAGAGATGGAGAGAGAGAGAGGTCTTCAATCCACCGGTTCACTCCCCAGTTGGCTGCAATGGCTGGAGCTACACCGATCTGAAGCCAGGAGCCAGGAGCTTCCTCTGGGTCTTCCCACGTGGGTGCAGGGGACCAAGGATTTGGGCCATCTTCTATTGCTTTCCCAGGCCATAGCAGAGAGCTGGATTGGAAGTGGAGCAGCCAGGACTTGAACCAGTGCCCACAAGGGATGCTGGCACTGCAGGCATCGGCTTTACCTGCTCTGCCACAGTGCTGGCCCCTCTTTTTCTTTTCAATAAAAATTCTAAAAATTGAATGCTTACAGTGACTATGCTGTTTGTGCTCTATGCCTGCACATTGGGTCCAGAGAAACAGATAACTTTCTGCTTAACTCGGAGGTCTACGGATCAAGAAAAGGCATATCTGGACATAACATAATTTCCTGCCATCACTCAGATTCTACATTTGAGTGCATAGTGATAAATAGATGGCACTTTAGGGCTGTATTATTGAGTATGAAATGTGGTTAAGATACATGTTAGAGGAGAGAAATACCCATGTGTGGGGACCACTACCCACTCATTTTCAGTGTTGTTTCCTGTGAGAGGATCACATACTCCCACTCTCACTCTGGAAAAAGTCAGAGAAGGGCAGAAAAATGACTCTGGTCAAGCAAATACAGTGGAAGGTACGTGTTTCACTTCTGAGAACAGCACACTTTTGGTTCCTTGCCCTCTTTAGTCACAATGATCAGCAATGTTCTAGGAGAGGCCATTCTATCAGCCTGAACTTAAAATGAGATTTGATATACATCTTGAATGTGGAAGCCCTGAAGAGAGTAAGAGTCACTGCATATCAAACCATAATCTAGTTAACTGCCCTGATATCCTGAGAAATCAGCAAAAGAGCACCAGTTAAAGCAAATTGCCTCCTGGGATATCACTGCAAGTCCACAGGATTGGGCCTGTGGACTCTTCAGTAAATTTTCATGAATACATACACAGAATAAAGCTAAAGGTGATTCCACAGTTCACAGAAAGTATACAAAAATTTGAGAAATATGTGAACTGCCTGACTTATTAGTATCAAAATTTCTTATAACAAAATTAAAGAAACAGGAAACAAGGTAAAAAAAAATGACAAGTTACACCACAGATTATTTAGGTTCCTGATAATAAAATCAGACATTGATATGAAAAGGAAGGAAAGGGCATCTGAATGGAAAACTGAACAAAGGATTACAGCTTACTTCCTGTTTTGCAAAAACCAATCTTTAAAATATAAATTGCTGTAAGAAAGGAAATACAGGGGCTGGTGCCATGGCTCACTTGGTTAATCCTCTGCCTGCAGCACTGGCATCCTGTAAGGCACCAGGTTCTAGTCCTGGTTGCTCCTTTTCCAGTCCAGCTCCTCTTCCAGTACAGCTCTCTGCTGTGGCCTGAGAGGGCAGTGAAGGATGGCCCAAGTGCTTGGGTTACTGCACCTACATGGGAGACCAGGAAGAACCACCTGGCTCCTGGCTTTGGATTGGTGCAGTCCCGGCCAAAGCAGCAATTTGAGGGGTGAACCAATGGAAGGAAGACCTTTCTCTCTCTCTCTCTCACTGTCTATAACTCTACCTGTCAAATAAAAAATAAATAAATAGAAAAGGAAATACAAATTAAAATTATACAGTGTATTGTTTCAACTAATATGTTTCTTAGATTCAAGCTTTCATATCTTGTTTTATGATTCAATAGTTAACTATGATCATACTTTAGCTCTAATTGCTAAACATACCCCATTTTGGACCAATCTGTATCAGTACTACTGTAATTACTGTTATAAAAACTACCATAAACTGTCACCTTTGTGGCACTAGTGGTTTCTTAAATTGATTCTGTACTTCCAAACTTTCCCTGAAAGAGACCTAAAGAAGAGAAAATCCAACAGATTAGCAACTGTGGGAACTCAACCCACAGACATTTTTCATGTTATGAGAGTTTCCAGATTTTCAAAAAATTTAAGGTAGAAATTAATTCAAGGTAAAAAAGGGTGAAAATCAGACTATTTCATTTATTCTCATCTCACTGAGGATACAAAATTATATCAGGGAAAAGGCCAACATTAATGAGATCTCAGATGAAAACACTGGATATTATGTGATTGGGGCAGTATCAGACTTCCCTGGAGGTGGGGTCTGAAAATATGCAAAGTAAAAACAACATTTTCCAAATTTGTGGGTTTGTCCTGTGGGGCCCACGCTGTCGGGATGGTGGGGCGATGGTGTTCCTTGACAAGAAGCACCGGAGACAGTTTTGGTGAACATGTCTGTTTATTAGCAGTTAGGCACAAGCTTTTATAGGGCAGACAAAGGGAGTAGCTAGCTCAGGGTAGCAACACTAATTCTATAGGATAAAGCCGATACTGGTGCCACTATACTACTCCAATCAGCTTGAAGGTTATGTAGCCTATGTAGCCTTCCAGGTGGCCTTATGGATCTGGGCCACATCTCAGAGCTGATCATTTAGCTGACAATTAGAAAGCCCCAGCAGGAAGTGGGGGTGGGAGATATGTGCCTGGGGCCCCTGCTGCCTGCCAGCAGTCATGCCATATGTGGGTCGCAGTGTGCTAAGCCCTCACCCAGGGTTTTTCCCATGGGGCATGGTGTGCTATGTCCTCTTGGCCTCCTGCATAGGCTAGGCAGGCAGTCTTCCAGCCTGGAACAGGATAAACCACACAAGCTTACTGAAAATCATAAGCTCACTGAAACAGAAAGTTTAAGCTACAGATCACAAGCTATATAAGAAAGGATATGTTTCTCAAAGAAAGGATTGGGGCCGGCACTGCGGCTCAATAGGCTAATCCTCCGCCTAGCGGCGCCGGCACACCAGGTTCTAGTCCTAGTCGGGGTGCCAGATTCTGTCCCAGTTGCCCCTCTTCCAGGCCAGCTCTCTGCTGTGGCCCGGGAGTGCAGTGGAGGATGGCCCAAGTGCTTGGGCCCTGCACCCGCATGGGAGACCAGGATAAGCACCTGGCTCCTGCCATTGGATCAGCACGGTGCGGTGGCCATTGGAGAGTGAACCAACGGCAAAGGAAGACCTTTCTCTCTGTCTCTCTCTCACTGTCCACTCTGCCTGTAAAAAAAAAAAAAAAAAAAAAAAAAAAGGATTGGCCCTTGGCTCTGCTCCTGGTAGGTTTTCTTCCAACATTTAGAGTGTGTCACCTGGAGGATGACTTAATTGACCTTCAGGTTTTTGGCCACATGGACACTTTGCTTCTACAATGTAATTCTGGTGACAGGTTTTGGGCCATGTGGTATCAGTTCTATCTCTGGATGTGTTGGTGACTAACAAAAGCCATATGGGTGTACAAACATCTCTGTTATGAGACCTCAATATGGACTCTGAACATAGGCTCATATAAGATTGGTTGTCAATGTCCCATGGGTATTATCACCCACTGTTGTTGGGAGTAGCAGGCAATGACAATAAGGTTCCACAACTGGAAGCTCATCCATTGGCTCATTGCAGTGGGTCCTTTTTTTTGGTAATAAACAGAAATTGTAAGTATGAAGATTTCTGAGCAACAAAGCAACCTTGAAAAAGTTAAAACAAATGAACTCAAAGGCCACACCAAAATAGAAAGTGAGCTAAATCTGGCACATAGGACTATTTCCCTATTTCTGCTTTGTAAAATCATCCCTAGGCAAGAAATATTTCACTTGCACAGTAAAAAATACACCTGAAGCAGTGACTCCTGGGACAGAAAAAATCAAACTATGAATAATGAAGAATATTAAATGTACAGGACATGTTTTTAAATATAAATAACTAGAGTATCATAGTGATAACAACATATTTAGCCAGATTAACCCTTAACAGAAAAAGAAACTGAAATTAGAAGAAATTTGTAGCACAACTACCTGGGGAAGAGAGGAGGAATCAAACTAAAAGGGAGGAACTGGACTGTGGGGACATATAAAGGGGAAACTCACACATTTGGGAGATATTACCAGAAGACACACTCCTGCACATGTACAGATCAAGGAAGTAAAAGTTGCCTTTTCATTGACTCAGGATGTAACAGGGAAAAATCCAGGGCTGAGAAGACAATAAAAAATACTGGGAACAGAAATTTAAGTACTGTAGAAGAGAAAGCTCCTAAAATTGCATGCAAAATGGACCAAAATTACTGACGCCTATGCTGCAATCATATGGGAAATTTCAGAGGAACCAATAAAAAGCACTGGACTATTGGAAGGTGAAAGAAATAGTTACTGTGGCCGGTGCCGTGGTGCAACAGGTTAATCTTCTGCCTGCATTTCATATGGGCACCGGTTCTAGTCCTGGTTGCTCCTCTTCCAGTCCAGCTCTTTGCTGTGGTCTGGGAAATCACTGGATGATAGCCCAAGTCCTTGGGCCCCTACACCCACATCAGAAACCAGGAAGAGGTGCCTGGCTCCTGGCTTCAGACTGGTGCATGTCCAGTTGTTGTGGCCATTTGGGGAGTGAACCAACGGGATGAAGACCTTTCCCTCTGTCACTCCGTCTCACTGTCTGTAACTACCTCTCAAATAAGGAAATTAAAAAAAAAAGAAATAGTTACTAATCACTGTAAAAATTAAAAGTTTGGGATTTCAATTGAACCAAGTAACTGCCTTATGAGACAGAAATCATTCCCCTAAGAATTTAATAGTGTCCATAATTTCTACATTTCATTATTTATAATAGTCAGGATAAAATTCAGAATCAGTACATGTAACAAAGAAAAATTAACTCATACTCAAGGGGAAAAAAAAATCCCTAGAAAGAAATGTATTGAGATGTTGTAAATAGCAGAAAAGACAGCTAAACTAAATACCTTTTAGTATTTAAATGATGAGATAAATATAAAGAACAATAAATAATGAAAGTTTAAAAAAACATAAATTTATTTCTATAGCTATAAAATAGAACAACTACAATAGAAATCTACATATGGGCTAAATAACAGATTGGAATAGAAAAAAACCCACAATATTGGAAATTGAAAAAACCCACAGAATTTGAAATACAATCTGACCTTATTATGTCCTCCCAAAAGAATTTGTTGGAAACCTAATTCTCAAGGTTTCTGTCCTTAAGAGTAAGTTAACCCAAATTTTAAAAGAATTTCAGGCTATGAGTTCCATCGCTTGCTCTCTCACCATGTAATGACCTCTGCCATGATAGGATGCAGGCATATAGCCTCTTGACATTGGACTTCTCAGCCTCCAGACTGTAATTGAGTGGTATTTTTATGAGACAAAATAAAATGAGAAAAAAATAGATTGATATTGCCTAATCTTTATGAAAGAGAGAAGGAAATTGGTTGGGAAACTATGGAATAATTTAAAGACAAATTTAACAAATGGAGGTGGCACTATTGCATAATAGGTTAAGCTTCTGCCAGCAGCAGGGGCAGCCCATGTGGGCACTGTTTCAAGTCCTGGCTGTTCCACTTCCAATCCAGCTTTCTGCTAATGGCCTGAGAAAGCAGTGGAAGGTGGCCCAAGTACTTGGGTTCCTGCACCCACATAGCAGACCTAGAAGAAGCTCTTGGCTTCCAACTTTGGATCAGCCTAGCTCTGGCTTGTTGTGGCCATTTGGAGAGTGAAAAAGCAGATGGAAGACATCTCTATCGCTTCCTCTTTATGTCTGTAATTTTGCCTCTTGAATAAATAAATCTTAAAAAAATAACAAATAAGGTTACTTTAAAAACTTTTCAGAAAGTGAAATTAAAGAGAAGTTCACCTGACTAAAAACATTTTTAAATCCACATGGACCCAGGTCCAGCATTGTGGTAAGTGGGTTAAAGCCCTGGCCTGTGGCATTGACATCCCATATGGGTACCAGTTCAAGTCTTGGTTGCTCCACTTCTAATCCAGCTCCCTGTTAATGTGCCTGGGAGAGCCACAGAGGATAGTCCAAGTTCTTGGGCCCCTGCACCCACATGGAAGACTGGGAAGAAGCTCCTAGCTCCTGCCTTTGGTCTGGCCCAACCCCAGCTGTTGCAGCCATTTGGGGAATGAAACAGCAGATGGACTATTTCTCTCTCTGTTTCTCTATAATTCTGCCTTTCAGATAAGTAAAATAAATCTAAAAAAATTCATATGTGTGGTGGAATGAGAAGGCCATGCTAAGATGGCCACTGGCAAGTGAGCATCAGTTACTCAGGAATGGCTTTGAAACCCACCAGGCAACGGAGCCTGCCTGGCAACAGGCTGTGATTGGATGGCTTTGGAAACTGCCTGGCAACAGGCTGTGATTGGTTGGGGCATAGACCACCCCTTGACCAGAATGGCTGGACTTGGCTATATAAGATGTTGTACCAACTGAAATAAATGAGTTTGCAGGCTGCTCGCCTCAAGCATGCTTTCACCTGACTCCCAGGGTCTGTGTGGTGACTCCACGCCTCTTGCCCCCACCATGCTGCTCCTCTCAGAAATGAATCCACTGCAACATTGTTGAGAAATCAACGGCAACATCTGGCATGCCAATATGACTGAGAAAGAGACAGCGTGTCGGACTCGGCGAGGTCCCCCCTGGATTTCGGCAAGAAGGCCCTCGGTGTTTTGTGTGCTGTTCGGTTCTGTGAGGGTGAGCACAGAACCCCCTCCTATGCCACTTTCCTTGTCCTTGTCCTCGGTCTAAGTGACCCCAGGTTAGCACACACCACCCAGAAGTGTACGTCGCTTTTCGGCTCCTCCTTTTACTTTTGGTTTGCCCGGCAAATTCACATAAGGGACTGATCATCCCAGAATTCGGAACCAAGTCATCTTCCCTCACTCGAGAGAGGTGACGCTCTGGAGACATCATGTGGGCATACGGCCTTGACCTAACAAATCAAGGAAGTCCCCTACTAAGCACAGGACATACTTACAATCTGATACACCACTATCTGTTTGTCTAACTTAGGGAAATCTGCAAAATGCCATTAACAGCTGAGGTGCTAGGAATTTGCTTTGTTATGGCAGCAGTGCTGTACATGTCTTTCCTTTGGCTAGAGTTGGTGTGCCGTGCTGCTCTTAAGTGCTCAGACATGGGAAAGATAACCCCCCTCTCAGAATCCTGAGCAGATTACCAAACATAGTGAATCTGTGAGTGATAAGAGCCTGTCACTCCAGGCGTCTGTCTCACAGACAACAGTTGATGACTTAGGGATAGAAAGATTGGACAGTGAAAATAACAATGTAGCAAACAAGGTAGCAAGCAAGGTAGCAATGCCTAGTCAGCCACCCCCCACATACCCGTGGGATGAACTTAGAGGACCTCTAGACAATAACTCATGCGAGGTCATCCCATCCACACCCAGTGAGAATCCCCACATTTATGGCAGTACTCGGGCACCACAAGCTCTCAGGGCAGCTTCTAGACCCTATGCCACCCACATGTTTGCTGTTAATGTAGGAGCGGATGCAAAATTCAGGCCCTGGATTCCAACGCCTGTAAAAAGACTTCTATTAACCAAAGGTTGAGGATATGCTTGTGTCTTTCCAGAGAATGCAGAACAGCCCATTTGGATACCAGCCAGAAACATCAAGCCTGCAACTGACAGCCAACCAGAACCAGCTGAACAAGACCAAGACTCTGCCTTGTTAGCAGACACACCTGCCCTATTATCCTACCCTGAGGAACTGCTCATAGCCATATCTGTTACTGTTTTGTACCCCACTAGCTCTGGTCAGCCACTCAAATGGCCCACAGCCTGTGTGCAGTCATGCCATTCCTGATAACCATTATTCCTCATTCCTACCCCTATCTGAGCAAGCAATCCTGTGGTCTCTCAATTTGAGTGCTGGTTAGTCAATGACGGGTAAGATCCCCTGGGGGACAACCTAAGACAGGCACAGCTGCGTATGGAGATCACATGGAAATGGGGTCAACAATGGTATGGCCAAGAATCATGCCTCCCATTGCTCAAAAATAAATGAAAAGGGGGAAATGTGGTGGAATGAGAAGGCCATGCCAAGGTGGCCACTGGCAAGCGAGCGTCAGTTACTCAGGAATGGCTTTGAAACCCACCTGGCAATGGAGCCTGCCTGGCAACAGGCTGTGATTGGATGGCTTTGGAAACTGCCTGACAACAGGCTGTAATTGGATGAATTTGAAACTGCCTGGCAACAGGCTGTGATTGGATGGCTTTGGAAACTGCCTGGCAATAGGCTGTGATTGGATGGATTTGAAACTGCCTGACAACAGGCTGTAATTGGATGGCTTTGGAAACTGCCTGGCAACAGGCCGTGATTGATTGGGGCATAGACCACCCCTTGACCAGAATGGCTGGACTTGGCTATATAAGATGTTGTACCAACTGAAATAAATGAGTTTGCGGGCTGCTCGCCTCAAGCCTGCTTTCACCTGACTCCCGGGGTCTGTGTGGTGACTCCACACCTCTTGCCCCCACCATGCTACTCCTCTCAGAAATGAGTCCACTGCAACATTGTTGAGAAATCAATGGCAACACATATGGACACTTTTTAACTTTTAAGATTGTTTAGTTATTTGACAGGTAGACACTCAGCAAAAGATCTTTCATCTGCTGGTTCACATCTCAAATGTTTGCAAAGGCTGTTACTTTGTCCAGGCTGAACCAGGGAGCCAGGAACTTTACCTGGGTCCCTCACATGGGTGGCAAGGCCATCTGCTGTCTTCCAAGGTATACCACCAGAGAACTAGATCAGCAGCAGAGAAGCTGGTGCCCAAATGACACTCTGACATGGAATGCCAGTGTCCCTAGCAGTGGCTTTACCTGCTTTGCCATAACATTGTCCTCATCAATGAACTTTTCAAAAACTCCTTGTATGTATGGATTTCAAAAAAAAATTTCTTACAGCAAAACAACCTCATTTTTTATTTCAACTTTCCACAATCTTTTTTGAAATATTCTCATACATACCACTGGACTTTGGGAGGAAAATAGAATGAATGAATCACAAAATGTATTTTTAGACATGGATAAAACTTCCCAAGCGTTGTAAAAGACATCAATTTTTTAAAACATTTTATTTATTTGAGAACCAGAGTTATAAACAGTGAGAGGGAGAGAAAGAGAGAAAAGTCTTCCATCCACTGGTTCATTCTCCAAATGGCCACAAAGGCTGAAGCTGAGCTGATTTGAAGCCAGGAGCCAGGAGCTTTTTCTGGGTCTCCCATGCAGATTCAGGGGCCCAGCTTGGGCCATCTTCTACTTTCTCAGGCCATAGAAGAGAACTGGATTGGAAGAAGAGCAGCCAGGACTAGAACCAGTGCCCATATGGGATGCTGGCACTGCAGGTGGAGAATTAACCTTCTATGCTACAGCACCAGCCCCAAAAGACATCAATTTATCTCATCAAAATGTCCAACAACTCCTTATTCAGAAAAGATAGAAAATGATTCTAGGCAAACCACAAACTGAAGAAACCCAAATACAAAGAAAAGGTCTTGAAAGCAGTGAGAGAAATTTCAGCTTGTGACACACTAGGCACAACTAGACTTAAATGATAGCTGAGTTCTCTCCAAAAATGATGAGATGACACCTTCAAAGTATTCAAATAACATCTCCTCCCATCCCTGATTCAGTATTTCTAGATAGTGTTTTAAAATGTGAGGTGAACAGGAGTGGATATCATAGTGCAATGCACTAAGCTGTTGCTTGGGATGCCCACATGTTGTATTTGACTGCCTGTGTTCAATCCCTACCTCTGATTTTAATGAAGTTTCTGAGTAGTGTGCACCTAGGGAGGCAGCATGTGATATCCCAAATACTTGAGCCCCTGCCACACTCTTGGGAGACATGGATTGATTTCCAGCCTCCTAGCTTCAGCCTAGCTTTGCCCAGCTGGAATGTAGGCCACTGAGCCAGTGAATAAAAATCTGTCTCCCTGTGTGTGTGACTGTGATTTTTAAATAAACATTGAAATATGAGGTGAACAAGACATTTTCTAATGAAAAAACTCTAAATTGATTATCAGTAGAACTACACTATAGAATGCTAAAGGAAGTTTTCCAGGTTAAAAGAAATGACTGTACAGGAAAGTATCAGGATAAAAAAATGTAAACATGTATGTGTTTAAAGATAAGAGACTATATACCTTTTTAAACTCTTAATTTAAAGCATAGATGATTACTTGAAGCAATATGTATCACATTAAGGCACACATATATTGACTTAATATGTAAACATAGGTATGTTTATAATGAAATAGTACAATATGTAGATGTCGAAAGAACTATTCTATTAAATAATTACTATATTGTATGTGAAGTAGCACAGTATAACTCCAAGAATATTATGATAAATTATGCATATTTTAAATCAGTAGAGCAATTATCAACAAATTAATGAATAAAATTATCATGTCATTCAGAGAAAATTAATGCAACAAGCAGTGTATTTTTTTTAAGTTTTATTTTATTTTATTTGCAAGGTAGAGAGAGGGAGAGGCTGAGAGAGTGAGATTTCTATCTGCTGATTCACTTCTCAAAAAGCTGAAGCCAGGAGCCAGAAACTTCATCCAGGTCTTCCACATGGGTGCAGGGGCTCATGCACTTGAGCCATCTTCTACTGCCCTCCCAGGCACATAAGCAAGGAACTGGATCAGAAATGGAGCAGCTGGAACTAAAAATGGTGCCTATATGGAATGCTGGTAGTGCAGGAACCTGCTATGCCACAATGCCAGGCCCAAAGCAGTGTATTTGCTAGAGCAGCCATAATACGGTACCATACATAGATTGGGTGCCTTGAGTAACAGAAATTAACTTTATCATAGTTTTGGAGAATTAAAATTCAAAATTAAGTGTCAAAGAGAAAGATGCCTGCTGGCTTGGTTTTTATTTAGGCCTTTCTATTTGGTATGAAGATAGCCAAATTCTCACCATGTAATCTCTTGGTCTTTTTTCTGCATCATCTCATTCCTGGTATATCTCTTATGAAGTCACCAGTTGAATTGCATTAGGACTCACACAAAGGTCTACAGTTAGCCTTAATTGCCCATTTGGTGACCCTATCTCCAAATACAGTCATTTGGGGATTAGAGTTTCTACAAATGGATTTTGGGGAGAAAATAATTCAGTCTATAAATAGTCAATATAAGTACCACAATAAAATATTTAAGATAGTTTATGGGCACAGCCATTCACCCTAATGGTTAAGGTGATAGTTAAGATGTCTGTGCACCACATTGGAGTACCTGGGTTTGACATCCAGCTATGCCTTCCAACTCCAGATTCCAGGAGGGGTGAGCCCTGGTAGGCACTGGTGACAGTAATTGAGTTCCAGATACCCAGGGGAAGGATCTGTATTGAATTCCCAGCACTTTTTTTTAAAGACTTATTTATTTATTTGAAAGGCAGAGTTACAGAGAGGCAGAGGCAGAGACAGAGAGAGAGGTCTTCCATCAACTGGTTCACTCTCCAGATGACCATAATGGCTGGAGCTGTGCTGATCCAAAGCCAGGAGCCAGGAGCTTCTGCCGGGTCTCCCACATGGGTGCAGGGGCCCAAGGACTTGGGCCATCTTCTACTGCTTCCCCATGTCATAGCAGAGAGCTGGATGGGAAGTGGAGCAGCCAGGACTGGCACTGGGATGCCAGCACTACTGGCAGCAGCCCTATCCACTATGCCACAAAGCCGGACCCCTCCAGCACTTGGTTTTAATTTGGCCAGCCACTGTAGATATTTGAGGAGTAAACAAGTGGATGGGAACTCTCTGAGTCTTTGTTTCTAAAGTAAACAAAATTTTTGAAACTCAAAATTTGATGAGCCCAACAGAAGGTAATTAAGGAAAAACACAGGAAAATTCTGATGTGAACCACGGAAAATACATGGCCATACTATCATCTATATGACCAATAAGTTTCTGTTTCAGACTTCATGTTCCATAAGAACCTAGAATATTCTCCTCTAAGCATCATCTTGAAGCATGTAACAATTATTTCTTTTTGATATGGCATCAGAAAGAACAGAGATGGTAACCATTTAGAGATGCACTTGAAATTTAGACAATTTGTTTTTTTTAAAGATTTATTTATTTATTTGAAATTCAGAGGTACACAGAGAGAGGAGAGGCAGAGAGAGAGAGAGAGAGTGAGAGAGAGAGAGAGAGAGAGGTCTTCCATCCATTGGTTCATTCCCCAATTGGCCGCAATAGCCGGAGCTGCACCGATCTGAAGCCAGGAGCCAGGAGCCTCTTCTGGGTCTCCCACATGGGTGAAGGGGCCCAAGGATTTGGGCCATCTTCTACTGCTTTCCTAGGCCATAGCAGAGAGCTGGATCAGAAGTGGAACAGCTGGGTCTTGAACTGGCGCCCATATGGGATGCCAGCACTGCAGGCGGCAGTATTACCCACTACACCACATTGCCGGCCCCTAGACAATTCTTTTTTTAAGACAATCTTGGATTGAATACAAATACATTACACTGGAATTAGGTAATGAAGGACAACTGCCTCAGATTTAGCCCTCTTCCCTTTTCTGTCTTTATTTCTAGTCTGTCCTGTACATACATTTCAAGGACAGGTGGGAGGAATCCATGGAACATGACACCAAGTGGACATCAAGGATCACAGGCTGTGACAGTAGCAGAGTGTCATGATGATTCATCATTTAATGTCGCCACTTTAACCTCTTTCAGACACAAACTATAAAATAGTTGAAGATAGGAAGAAATATTGAGTGTTATAAAAGTCATTTGGAATGCAAATTTAAAAACTCAATTTGGTTGCGAGACTCTGTATTCTGCCCTCCCATTGAATTGTTCCTCAGCAGTAAGGCCATTAAAAAAAGTGAAAGGAGCTGGAGCTGTGCTACAGCAGGTTAAGGCCCCAGCCTGTGGCACTGGCATCCCATATGGGCACTGGTTCGAGTTCCTGCTACTCCACTTTTTTTTTTTTAAATATTTATTTATTGGGGCTGGCACAGTGGCACAGCAGGTTAAAGGCTGGCCTGAAGTACTGACATCTCATATGGGCACTGGTTCAAGACCCAGCTACTCCTCTTCACATCCAGCTCTTTGCTATGGCCTGGGAAAGCAGTAGAAGACAGCTCAGGTCCTTGGGTCCCTGCACCCATGTGGGAGACCTGGAAGAAGCTCCTGGCTCCTGGCTTCAGATTGGCACATTTCTGGCCATTGTGGCCAACTGGGGAGTGAACCAGCAGATGGAAGACCTCTTTCTCTGCCTCTACCTTTCTCTGTAACTCTATCTTTCAAATAAATAAAACAAATTTTTAAAAAAATATTTATTTACTTGAAAGTCAGTGTTACAAAAGAAAGAAAGAGGAGAGAGAGAGAGAGAGAGAGAGAGAGAGAGCCGGAGCCATGGCTGAAGGCTAATCCTCCACCTATGGTGCCAGCACACGGGGTTCTAGTCCCAGTTGGGGCGCTGGATTCTGTCCCGGTTCCCCCTCTTCCAGTCCAGCTCTCTGCTCTGGCCCAGGAATGCAGTGGAGGATGGCCCAAGTGCTTGGGCCCTGCACCTGCATGGGAGACCAGGAGAAGCACCTGGATCCTGGCTTCAGATAAGCGTGGTGCGCCAGCCCACAGTGCGCCGGCCACAGCGGCCGTTGGAGGGTGAACCAATGGTAAAGGAAGACCTTTCTCACTGTCTCTCTCTCACTGTCCACTCTGCCTGTCAAAAGAGAGAGAGAGAGAAAGAGAGATCTTCCATCCATTGGTTCACTTCCCAGATGGCCACAATGGCTGGAGCTGTGCTGATCCAAAGCCAGGAGCCAGGAGCTTCTTCCAGGTCTCCCATGCAGGTACAGGGGCCCAAGGGCTTGGGTCATATTCTACTGCTTTCCCAGGCTATAGCAGAGAGCTGGATTGGAGTTGGAACAGCCAGAACTCGAACCAGCACCTATATGGGATGCTAGCACTGCAGGTGGCGGTTTTACCTGCTATGCCACAGCGCCCCCCCCCACCCGCCCCAGCTACTCCACTTCTGATCCAGCTCTCTGCTATGGCCTGGGAAGGCAAAAAATAGATCAAGTCATTGGGCCCTTGCACCTGTGTCAGACACTTGGCGGAAGTTCCTGGCTTCAGATAAGCTCAGCTCTGGCCCTTGCAGTCATTTGGGGAGTGAACTAGCAAATGGAAGACCTCCCTCTCTCTCTGGCTGTACCTCTCTCTGTAACTGTCATTCAAATAATTAAAATAAATCTTTAAAAAAAGTGAGAGTTCTTTCTGGCATATTAACAGGCAGCCTTTCCCTTGAACATGTCTTAATCCTCTAAACCTGTGAACGTGTTACCCTATATGGCAAAATGGATTGCAAGTGTGATTGTGTCTAATTCCCTGAAAAGGGAAATTAACCTGGAGACTATAGGTGGGGCAATTTAAATTACAGAGGTCTGTAAAAGTAAAAAATCTTTCCCAATTGTGCTCAGAATGTGACCTGACTACAGAAGGAAAATGAGATATATTTTTTTCAGGGCCAGCGTTGTGGCGTAGCAGGTTAACGCCCTGGCCTGAAGTGCTGACATCCCATATGGGCACCAATTCAAGACCCAGCTGCTCTACTTCCAATCCCGCTTCCTGCTATGACTTGGGAAAGCAGTAGAAGATGGCCCCTACACCCACGTGTGAGACCCGGAAGAAACTCCTGGCTCCTGGCTTTGGATTGGCACAGCTGTGGCCATTGTGGCAAAATGGGGAGTGAATCAGCAGATGGAAAACCTCTCACTCTCTCTCTCTCTGCCTCTCCTCTCTCTACGTAACTCTGACTTTCAAATAAATAAATAAATCTTAAGAAAAAAGAGAGAGAGAGAGAATATACCAGAGCCACCACAGAGGAGAGTGTTTAGATTGGGTGAATGTTAAAAGGCAAGGGAAATGTGTGATTAGTTATATGTATACCAGTTCTCATTTAAATGTCATTGTAAAATGGTAATTAAACAAGATTTTAAAAGAGATATTTTTTCTGCCTTTAAAATGGTGGGAGAATCCTCTAGCCAAGGAAGGTGGGCATCTTCCAGAGCAGGATTGGGGAATGGGAAGCCCTCAGACCACATATAGCCCATCTAATCATTTGGTGTGGCCCTGCAAAGGCAACCACAGGAGGGACTTGAAAGTCAATAAATCTACAGCAGATTAATTTTTACATTGCTAATTATTCATGGCTTATGAATTATACATATCCAAATGGCCCATGGCAAAAAAAAAGTTTCCCCACTCCTGTGAGGCTGGTAAAGGGAATAAATTCTGTAAAATCTCTGGGAGGAAATGCAGCCATACCCTTGCTTAGATACTAAACACATGAGGTCTTTATTGGACTCCTACCTAACCACAAGGAAATCAATGTATTTCTTCAAGGCATTCAGTTTGCAGTAACTGGTGACAGCAGCAGTAGAGAACTCATGAAGTGCAGGAGTGTCCTGGGCACTGATAATGACCATCTAGTGCCAGCAGTGCTCCCCAATCACTGCCATAAATGAAAAGGCCCTCCAAGATCTTTCCATATCACTGAGGTAGTGTGACACCAATCCCAGAGGAGGTTCATTGAATTCATGAACAGTGAGTTGTCAGAAAAACTAAGTATAGGGGCCAGCACTGTGGCATAGTGGGTAAAGCTGTCTCCAGTGGTGCCAGCATCCCATATAGGTGCTGGTTCGAGACCCAGATGCTCCTCTTCTGATCCGGCTCTCTGCTATGGCCTGGGAAAAGCAGTAGAAGATGGCCCAGGTCCTTGGGCCCCTGTACCCACATGGGAGACCTGGAAGAAGCTCCTGGCTCCTGGCTTTGGATCAGCACAGCTCTAGCTGTCGTGGCCAACTGGTGAGTGAACCATCAGACAGAAGACCACTCTCTCTCTCTCTGCCTCTCCTCTCTGTGTAACTCTGACTTTCAAATAAACAAATACATCTTCAAGAAAAGAAAACTAAGTATAGGGGCCAATGCTGTGGTGCATAGTTAAAGCCTCAGGCTGCAGTACTGGCATCCCATATGGGCACCGGTTCGAGTCCCAGCTGTTCCATTTCTGATCCAACTCTCTGCTAATATACCTGGGAAAGCAACAGAGGATAACCCAAATCCTTGGGCCCCTGCACCCATGTGGGAGACCTGGAAGAAGCTCCTGGCTCCTGGCTTTGGATTGGATCAGGTCCTGCCATTGCAGCCATTTGGGGAGTGAACCAGCAGATGGAAGACCTCTCTGTGTCTCTACCTCTCTCTGTAATTCTGTCTTTCAAATAAAATAAAATAAATCTTTTTAAAAAAGAAAAATTAAGTATAAAATAATTGTTTCTAAGATAGAAATTAAAGATTTGGGGCTGGCACAGTTGTGACATAGTGGGTTAAGCTACCACCTATGATGTTCTCATTCCATATGGGCAACAGTTTGTATTCCAGCTGCTCCACTTCCAACCCACCTTTCTACTGATATGCTGTGGGAAGCAGAAAAAGATGGCTCACTCCACTGATATGGGAGACCTGGATGAAGTGCCTAGTTCCTGGCTTCATCCTGGCCCAGCCCTGGCCATTGTGGCCTTTTGGGAAGTAAACCAATAGATGGAAGACCTGTCTACCTGGGTCTCCTCTCTTTGAAATTCTTTATTTCCAATAAATAAATAAATAAATAAATCCATCTTTGCAAAAGAAATTAAAGGTTTTTTTGATTAACATGAAAATTTATGTCTGATACATATGTAGGTCTTATTTTTTATCATAAATAAACTTGCCAGTAGAAATCATTTCCACTGTTATTTATACTTTTCAGTAAAAACTGTGCATAAAGCAATTTTATCTCCAACTTTCTGATGAATCTTTTCAAATATCTCCCTGTGCAATTCTACTGTAAAATAAGATAAAAAACCAGAGTTAACTGAAAGGTTGGGGGATTAATAAATCTCCAAGACATTCACAAGAAGTTGTAGTGCTTGTTGCCAGAAACCCATTTCCTCTTTATTTATCTACTTGTATAGAGGTCTCTTGCAGGTTGATAAAAGGCTTCTCTCTGATTCACCTCTACATGCCTCAAAAGGTCTGGCACAGGGAAAACACTAAGGAGAGATGTACTCAATGAATTAACAAATAAATAATACTTTTTTTTAAAGATTTCTTTTTTAAATTTTTTTTGACAGGCAGAGTTAGACAGTGAGAGACAGTGAGAAAGGTCTTCCCTCCATTGGTTCACCCCCCAAATGGACGCTACGGCTGGTGTGCTGCGCCAATCCAAAACCAGGAGCCAGGTACGTCCCACTAGTCTCCCATGCAGATGCAGGGCCCAAGCACCTGGGCCATCCTCCACTGCCCTCCCGGGCCACAGCAGAGAGCTGGACTGGAAGAGAAGCAACTGGGACAGAATCTGGTGCCCCAGCCGGGACTAGAACCCGGAGTGCTGGTGCCACAGGCAGAGGATTAGCCTAGTGAGCTGTGGGGCCGGCCTAAAGATTTATTTTATTTATTTAAAAGACAAAGTTACAGAGGGAGGTAGAGACAGAGAGAGGTCTTCCATCTGCTGGTTCACTCCCCAGGTGGCCACAATAGCTGGAGCTGTGCTGATCCAAAGCTAGGAGCCAGGAGCTTCTTCTGGATCTCCCATGTGGGTTCAGGGGCCCAAGCACTTGGACCATCTTCTACTGCTTTCCCAGGCCATACCAGAGAGCTGGATGGAAAGAGGAGCAGCCAGGTCTAAAACTGGCACCCATATGGGATGCCGTCACTGCAGGTGGAGGATTAACCCACTGCGCTATAGTGCTGGCCCAATACTACTTCTTGAAGTAGTATTCTCACAGGGTCCTCCTAAACACAAGAGGTCTAGTTCCTCCATTGAGTCCCCTTCCCTTGTCCTGCCTGCAAAAGGAAACCAGTTTCCTCAACACTGTTACAATCATTAAACACAGGCAAATTTCTTTCTTAGAGGAAAGTTACTGTCTCTTTCAAAAAGTAACTCCTCAGGATAGATGCTCCCAAGTCTCACAGTGGTAAGTTTTGTGATGTTGATGATCACAAGAGCAGACCCAATGGGAATCTGCAAATGCACAATGAGAGAAGCACCAAGACCACTCCCCAAAGCCCAAGTCCTCTCTTGAATGAATGTCCCCCAGCTTTTGTTTCTGTATCTATGGTAAGTCCTTCCCTGAGCTATTGGGAGAGATGTGGTTTGGAGCAGTAACCTTACCTCCTATGCTGGCTACACAAGTAAACTCTTCTTCAGCAAAACTTGGGCCTTGACTGGCGCCGTGGCTCACTAGGCTAATCCTCCACCTGTGGCGCCAGCACCCCAGGTTCTAGTCCTGATTGGGGAGCCAGATTCTGTCCCGGTTGCTCCTCTTCCACTCCAGCTCTCTGCTGTCACCCAGGAGTGCAGTGCAGGATGGCCCAAGTGCTTGGACCCTGCACCCGCATGGGAGACCAGGAGAAGCACCTGGCTCCTGGCTTCAGATTGGCGCAGCCAGCCATAGCAGCCATTTGGGGAGTGAACCAATGGAAAAGGAAGACCTTTCCCTCTGTCTCTCTCTCTCTCTGTGTCCACTCTGCCTGTCAAAAACAAACAAAAACCAACTTGGGCCTTTATTCAGTCCATATGACTTAGACATTGAATGCTTTATTTGTAAGATAGGCAACTTGAAAAAGCATTTTCTTCTAAGTAAGGTATTTGTGTTATATTTTATTTTATTTTATTTTATTTTAGACTTATTTATTGAGGCTGGTGCTGTGGCATAGTGGTAAAGACATTGCCTGCAGTGCTGGCATCCCATATGGGCAGCAGTTTGAGTCCCAGCTGCTCCACTTACAATCCCTCTCCTTGCTAATCTGCTTTAGAAAGCAGAAGACAGTGCAAGTCCTTGGGCCCCTGCACCATTGTGGCCAATTGGAGAGTGAGCCAGTGGATGGAAAATCTCTCCCTCCATCTCTCCCTCTCTCTGTAACTGCCTTTCAAATAAATAAATCTTAAACAAAAGGCATATGCCACAATGCCAGCCTCTGCATTTTTTTTTTTACAGGCAGAGTGGACAGTGAGAGAGAGACAGAGAGAAAGGTCTTCCTTTGCCATTGGTTCACCCTCCAATGGCCACCGCAGGTGGTGCACTGCGGCCGGCGCACTGCGCTGATCTGAAGGCAGGATCCAGGTGCTTCTCCTGGTCTCCCATGGGGTGCAGGGACTCAAGCACCTGGGCCATCCTCCACTGCACTCCCGGGCCATAGCAGAGAGCTGGACTGAAAGAGGAGCAACTGGGACAGAATCCAGTGCCCTGACCAGGACTAGAACCCGGTGTGCCGGTGCCGCTAGGTGGAGGATTAGCCTATTGAGCTGCAGTGCCGGCCCTCTGCATTTTATTTTAAAAGTTCTAAAATGAATTAGACTTCCTGCTAAAGGAACATTTTTACAAGTTTCCCTGGGGGATCAGCATCGTGACATAGCATACAAAGACACCTCATATGAGTGTCTTGGCTGCTCCACTTCTTTTTTATTTTTTAATATTTATTTATTTATTTGAAAGGCAGAGTTATAGAGAGGCAGAGGCAGAAAGAGAGAGAGAGAGAGGTATTCCATTTGCTGGTTCACTCCCCATATGGCTGCAATGGCTAGAGGTGCACAGAATCTGAAGCCAGTAGCCAGGAGCTTCTTCCAGGTCTCCTATATGGGTGCAGAGGCCCAAGCACTTTGGTATCTTCCACTGCTTTCCCAGGCTATAGCAGAAGGCTGGATCAGAAGTGGGGCAGCCAGGACTCTAACCAGCACCCAAATGGGATGCCGGCACCACAGGCAGGGGCTTTGCCTGCTATGCCACAGTGCCAGCCCCAGCTGCTTCACTTCTAATCCAGATCCCTGCTAATGGCCTGGGAAAAGCAGCAGATGATGGCCCAAGTACCATCTGCACTCACTGGGGCCATTTGGGGACTGAACCAGCAGGTGGAAAATCAATCTCTCTCTCTCTCCCTCTCTCTCTCTCTTTCTCTCTCTCATTCTGCTCTTCAAATCAATGAATGACTCTTCAATAAATAAACAAATAAATAAATCTTTTAAAGAAAGAGTTTTCCTGAAGTCATTATTATATGAGAACATTCACAGTTAATCTGTAATGATTTCAGTTGTTGATTTTTACTTATGGGTTCATAGACCTTCTAATATTCCCAAATACTTGCATCTGATCCACTTATAATTAGACACTTTATGAAAGAGTGGACTAATGCTATTAAAAGATTATAACAATGTCATTTTTTCATCCTTTTGTAAATACAAATAAAATGCAAAGAGAAAAATAAAAAAAAACAAAAACAAATAATATATGTAATATATATGTATATTTAACTAGATTATCATGATTGTTCTATAATTATGTCAATAACAAGTTATTAAATTTCTAATGCTTCTTTCTAAACCTTTGAAGTTCTTCAAACACATCAGGAACATATATACATTATAGAAAGCAACTTTGTAGTTCTTCCTACAGCACAAAGCAATAAAATGAGGACAAATAAGCAATAAGGTGAAGAAAAATCTGTGCTCTATGCAAAGGGAACAGCAGGAAGAGATAAAGCTGCTCAGTTTTCTGCTGTAGAGTGCTGTGCCCTGCCTGCTTACCCACTGACCATCTGCTCCCAGAGGCTCAACCTGATCCTGAACTTGGACCAGGTACTAGTGCTACAAGCAGGAAGGGTGCGGTGCTGGATTCACTACTGCCCTGCACAACCATCCCCATTTGCTGTCCAAGCAGCAGATAAAGGGAAGCCAGCAGGGATCCCACCACTCTCCTTGAGGGCCCTGAGCCCCATCCCCCATGCTATGGGGTTCTCATCTCCATCTGTCCACAGCTGGGCCAGCACAGAGGTTCTGACTGCAGGTTTGCATTCTCCTCTGTGGCTCCAGCTCTCTTCATTTCCCCAGAGAGGAAAATGGCATCCTGGTTTCCTCTTGGGAAACCACTCCTCAGTGGGCAGAACCCAGAGGCTTCCCCAGAATCAGGCCTCTGCTCTGCCCTTTTTTGCAGCTGACACTCAAGGTGGGGTTTCTGAGACAGGAGCCCACCTGTTTATTTTATTTTTGATGAAATTCCCATCTTGCATTTTGTGTATTAAAAACAAAATACTTCTGACATGAGCTGAAGCCCCCTTAGTATGTGTGCCAGAGCTGGGGGCTGGTGAGAAGGGATCTCTCCAGCCTCAGGATGGAGGAGGTGAGGAAGGGCCTGTAAAGCTCCCCTCCATCACAGTGCTGTGGTCTTTCCAGGCTCAAGGGCAGGTCAGTTGGCAGGGAGAGCACTGCTGACAGCTGCCAACCTGACACTCCTAGGTCTAGCATACCAGGGCATAATGTAGGCCAGTATAGCCTCAGGGCCTGGGGCTAAGACACTATGATGATAGACCCTTAGGTTCAGCAACATAGTGGTTAGGACCAGGGCAGCAGTGAGAGCCCCAAACACCATCAAGGCAACCAGATTAGACCCCTAGCCCAGACCTTTGCCTAAACACCAACTCCTTCACTGAGATCCATGGAAGAGCAGTCCCCATAGTGTGGGGGAGCGGGTAGCTAATCCTGTGACAGGTGCTAAGGTGGTCCCTAGAGGGGTATCCACAGTGGTGAGGGGTTTGGGGCAAGTAAGACAGTCTCAGAAGTCTTGCCCCCATAGACATTGGGGCAGAGGGAGTGAAAGTCAAATGCTTGATCCCCACGCAGGCTCTTCTCTGTTGAGAAGGCAGAAGTGTCCACAAAGGCCTTCAGGGCAGAGGCAGGGGAAGCAGTTTATGACATCAAGGCAGGTGGCACCGTTGACACATGGCCACATCAAATAGTTGCCTACATTTGTCATTTTCCACAAAGCCTTCTGGGCAGTGGCACGTGCATGTGAGCGCAGACTCAGACATCTCAACACCTCCTGTGTGGGGAGCAACTCAGACTAGACTAAGTTACTGGAATTAAGACTTATTCTATGCATCTGCTCTCCCACAATATGGCACTGGGAGAGGAGTAAACAACTTTTACACAGCTGCCTCCAGTTCGACCAGTAACCTGCAGGAGCTGATCCTGCTCCTGATTGGAGGAGAACAGCGTACTCGGCATGTGGGTAGCAGAGTTGGGATTGGTGGAAGAGGACTATAAAGGAGGAGAGAGACAACATGCACCAGAAACATCTAAGGGGGAACATCCGGATAACGTCTGAGCAGCCCCCGAGAGAGCCAGCCGGCGGTGTGCCACTCCCCCGCGGAAGTGGGGAAAGTGGCAGGGGGTACCGCCCTTCCACAGAGGTGGGAGGGACGGCAGCCAACCCAGGAAGGACCAGCAGCAAACCCGGGAAGGGCCAAGCAGACGAAAGAACAGCGCAGGGTCCTGTGTCATTCCTCCGCGAAGAGGGGGAGCGACACTCCTGCCATTCTGTCATGGGGAGCTGAGGTTGGGGTAGAACAGGACATTGATGCCAAGTGGCCAACACTGGGCAGTGTCCTGACCACAGCATCCTGCTAGAATTTCTAGCTGAATCACATTAGGTCACTCTCTTTGAGCTTCAGATACCTTACTTAAAACAGTACCCAGCTTCCAAATCTTGGGAGTTAAATGAGATAATCCAACATCAAACAGCACAGGATCTGTTCCATAGCAAGGCTCAGTTTCAGTGTGCTGTTATTAGTCTCACAGGTGCCAGAGCTTGAGAAATAAATGAAAACAAGTCTAGCCTGAGGGGTGCCTCTTATTCAGACAAGGGGCATCAGGCTGCCATGTGGAATTCTCTAATGTCACTGGCTAGCTTTCTGGAAGGACAAAAGGAAACCTAGTCTCCTCAACATGTGTCTGCTCTATCTCCACATGTGTTTGTTGTATCTCCACCTGTGTCTGTTCTATCTCTGGCTCCCACAGATTGTTCTTCGAGACATGGTTCAGAAGGTACCAAAGAAAACTTAGAAAGCATGAGCTGGGGACATTGGCATGCATTCTGGGATTTTATCTTAGGATACACCCAGCTGGGTCTCCCCTCATTCTCCACCCTCTCAACAGCCCTGCCTCTTCCCTCACTCCATCACCAGATTCTGGTCTAACTACTCCACATAGCCCATTGGCCCAGCACTCACTCTGCCTGCTCCCAGAGTCCAGCCTTGTACTCACAGTCACCATTATGTATACCTGGTGGGCACTAACAGTGGCCTTAACCACATTTGTCACACTTACACAGGCTTCTATTCTGGCAGGGGGCTGAATAGTACAGATGTGCTCATCTGGGGAGGATGTGGGACATGGGTTGTCATGGTAGAGGTCTTTTGTCTTTTAGTTAAAATGGTTTCTAACTAACATGATTAAGGTTGTGGTAGAGGCCTTCCCAAGTTCAGAAGAAGACAAAGGGAGGAACTTGTCCTGGGAATGAAATGTAATTGTTATCTTCTTGTCTGTGGATTTACTATCTGCTTGGGTTCCTGCTTATTAGCACTAAGGGATGGTGTTAACCCTTGCTAGACAGTGTAACACTCAGTATGTGTGTGGAAAAGAAAACATCATCAGTAACTATGTATGCATGCACAATATTGTATCATCTCCTGCAGCCACCATGAAGCATTGGAATACCCCCCAAAATGCATGCATGTATCCATAGAAGAGAGACAAAGAAGCTAAAACTGTGTATAAGAAAATACCCAGACCAGTGCTGTGGCATTGTGGGTGAAGCCACCTCCTGCAGTGCCAGCATCCCATAAGGGCACCAATTCGAATCCTGGCTGCTCTGCTTTTTTTTTTTTTTTTTTTTTTTTTTTTTTTTTTTTACCAAAGTTGTTTTATTTGCAATACAATACTTTGCATAACAATTTTTGGTGCAGTTCTTAGAACACATTGGAAATTGGGACCAAAATTTTGACTGGGTAATATTTGGTATTTGCATGCCTCCAGAATTCCTGATCTTCAAACTCTCCAGTTTCTCATGAACAGAGCAAAGGACAATGGCAGAGAGCCTAGACTATCTCGTTCATGCTACCAAGAGTGGGAGTTCAGGCCTCACTGAGGTAGCCTTGGTGCTGTTGCAACTGGTCCAGCATCCCTGCCCCTCAAAATATCCAGTGGCTACACTGAGAATTTTTGCTTTTAAGAAGTCTCAGCAGAGGCAAGTGCACTGACCACTGTTGTATGGCTATAAATCATTTTTGAGTGTGGTCTAGAAATATCCATGTAATGCTAGATTCTGGAATCTGAAGACCCTCACCTACAAGATAAAGCAGTGCCCTAGCATGAGGTTTGACTAGCCAATTTTTTAAAAAAGATTTATTTATTTATTTATTTATTTGAAAGTCAGAGTTACACAGAGAGAGAAGGAGAGGCAGAGAGAGAGAGAGAGAGAGAGGTCTTCCATTTGATGGTTCACTCTCTAATTGGCCATAACTTCCAGAGCTGTGCCAATCTGAAGCCAGGACCCAGGAGCCTCCTTGGGGTCTCTCACATGGGTGTGGGGGCCTAAGGACCTGAGCCATCCTCCACTGCTCTCCCAGGCCACAGCAGAGAGCTGGATTAGAAGTGGAGCAGCCTGGTCTCGAACCAGAGCTCAAACGGGATGCCAGCGCCTCAGGCCAGGACGTTAACACACTGTGCCACACCACCAGCCCCTGATTAGCCAATCTGAGGTAGGCTACACAAGCGGGTTAGAATCCTCTTGGCAGATTTAGCCCATGACAATGCAGGGCTTGAATCCTTCCAAAGGCACTAGGATCCTTGTTAGCATCTGTGTTTTGAGAAATTGTCAGAAATGCCTGGCTCTTTTTCCTTCTGCTTTTTTGTCTGATCAGGCTGGCCTCAAAGGGAAATTCTTTCCCCATGTTTCTTTCCCAGTACACCCTGGCTCAGAACCTTTGCTCTCCATCCTGATAAAAATCCACCTGGGCCTTTTGCTGGAATAAACAATAATAAATACTTCCTGTTAAAGGCTTTGGTGTCTCATCTCTGTACAAAAATCCCACTACAGGATGGCCCTTCACATCTTGTTCAAAGACCTGTATGGGCCCCATTTGCCAGGCCTTCTGGACCCAAGGCTCTGTGTGTGTGGCTCATACTAGAATCCTGCCCCAAGGTGATATGGCATTCTGGGGTGGTGTTCTGGGGTGGTGGAGGGGACTATAACCTTTCTGAGCCTCTGTTTTCTTACCTGCAAAATAGGAATACACTTCACAGGGTTGTGTTGAGGAATAAAAATGATGTCTGCCAATGCCTTCAGAACCATTTCTGGGATGTCTGAAACACTCACAAGCATTGAAAAAAGAGTGACCTTGAAAGGTCATCAGGACTACTTTCCCATCCCAGTTCTCAGAAAACATCTGACCTATTTCACTGAAGCCCTTCAAGTATGTATGCGGAGGTCTTCAAATAGTTCATGGAAAATGTGTATGATGAAAAATTTATGCTTGATTTTCAAAACCTTTTGTATGAAAGTAAATTTCTTTTTTAACTCCATTTTCCATGAACTTTTGAAGTACTTCTGATAGTCTCAAACACCCACAGCTGACTGAGCAAACTGCCCTGTCTGCTCCCTTCTCTACATGCAGAACTTCCCCCTGCTACAGAATCTGCCCAACCTGCCCCTCAGAGAGTCAGTTACTGAAAGGCTCTTCACAGAGCCTCTTTCAACACAAGCGTCTCCCAGCAGCACTCCCCACCCCAGCCTCCCTTGCCAGGCTAAACCATTCTCTTTCTTTTACCTTCTGCTTTCCTCATGTCTCCCGATCTCCAGATTATTGTCAAGCTTCAGGTCTCCTGTCAAGCACCTTGAGGAACAACATGTCAGACTCCCTGAATCAGACTTGGAGGGGTAAAGTTGATGAAGCAAGAGGCAGGCAAAGGGCTGGCACTGTGGTGCAGTGGGTGAAGCCGCCGCCTGCAGTGCTGGCACCCCACATGGGTGCCGGTTTGAGTCCTGGCTGCTCCACTTCTGATCCAGGTCTCTGCTACCTCCTGAGAAAGTAGTGGAAGATGCCCCAAGTCCTTGGGCCCCTGCACCCATGTAGGAGACCCAGAAGAAGCTCCTGGCTCCTGACTTCAGATCAGCACAACTCGGACTGTTGCAGCCATTCAGAGAGTGAACCAGCAAGTGGAAGACCTTTCTCTTTCTCTCTCTGAAACCTGCTTTTTAAATAAATAAATAAATCTTAAAAAAAAAAAAAAAACAAGACAGGCAAAGTGGAATGCTGGGGCTGGGGTGGGGTTTGCCGATTTGTGGCATTGTCCTGTTGCTATTGGCAAAATAAAATGTGAACAGCGAGTCTCGTTCCCTAAACATTTGTTCTGGGGCTTGACCTTATGGGTGCGTAGGGCTGAGGAATAGGGAGTCAATGGTTTGGGGGCAGGTACCTTTAAGAAGATGTGAAGCAGGCTGCATCGTGGCCCAGGTCACAGTGCAAGCTGCAGTCATCAACTACAACAGATAGATATGGGAGAGGAGAATCTGGGTCATAGTAAGGCTCCCTGAGATGTGGACTCTGGAGATGATTCCAGGTTCCTGGCAGTGAGTAGATCCGGTTCTGGGGCAGGGCCATAGAGATGCTTTTCACTCCAAAGCACGACCTGGGTCTCTCCAGCTCTGCCCATGACAGTGGCTACAGTGTTGTCTGTGGCCGGCAGACATCAACCTGCAAGCTGTGACCGCTGAAGAGAGCGAGGACAATGCCGACAGGTGCGCTCACAGCCGCCGGCTGCCCTGGTGCGAGGGACAGGTGGACGTCTGTGTCAGACGCTGGTTAGAAGATGGCCAGAGGCGGAGATAGTGGAACAGATACGGGAACCATGTAACTGTACCCAACAAGGGATCGGAGCTCTGTGATGGAAGAAGGGAGCGAGGGTGGTGGGGAGGCGGGGACGGGAGAGAGTTGAGTTTGCATGGGGACCGGAGACAGGAAACGGAAAGGGAGTCTGAGGGAAGGAGACAAAGGATGGGCTGAGCAGAGCATGGCCCAGCGCGAGAATGCCGGGGCTGGGCTCAGGGTCGGGAAGGATGAGGTCCGCGGCGATGAGGATAACGTCGAGAGGCGTCCTCGCACGTGAAAGGGAAGCGGGGAGGAGCTGGAGGAAGGGCAGACTCGGAATCCCAGCGGTGTCGCCTCCAACGGCCCCCTGCCCACTCAGGACTGGCTGCTGTGTCCCACTCATATCTCCGCAGCACCCAGCTTCCTGGGCGGCGCAGGGCCTGGGACACCCTGGCGACCCCGGCCACCCCAGCTCCGCGCGTCCCTGCCTAGGCGGTTTTCATTTCCGGCTGGCAGTGGGCGGGCTCGGGCCCCAGAGGGAGGCCAGAACCCTTGGGCTCCACTGCGGGTTGTCCCTAGTTGGCTTCAGGCCTTGTCACTGGAGGCGACTGCAGCGCCAGCCTGCTTGGGAGTCCGGGTCTCTGGGCTACCCCAGGCGGCAGCTCCCGTCCTCAACCTTGAAGTTTGCTACCCACCCCCAGTCCGGCGCCCAACCCCCTGCGATACAGGACGCTCACTTCATCCTGTCCCTCTGGTCGCATGCCCGCGCACCCTAGACCCCTGCCCTCTGCCACCACCGAATCTGGTGTTCTTCAAGGAAAGAAGGAAATCGTGGGCACCGTAATGGGAGCAAAGGGTCAAGCGCCCGCCAGAGGTGCATGGCCCCACCTTTCTCCATCCCCGCTTTTCTGACCTGGGCCCCGCTGCTGCCCATCACGCATCTCGTACGTATCCCAGTCACACGAGGGGCACTTGCCGCCGGACCGGGACGCCCCATTCACTAGCCCACTAGGAAAGCCCTCAGCCTGCTCCTTTCTCATGGTGGTCGCTGTTTTGTTTCCTCCTTGCCATATACAGTTTCCTAGCATCCACCTGTGTCTTTCTAAACATCCGACATCTGTTGGTTTCTGTGGTCAGCTCTGGGAAAGCTCCCTGGACAAGGAACCCCAGACTCCGTCAATGGGCCCTGAAATTCCCTCTTCAGCACCCTAGCACAGCCATCCTGGGCTTCAGCTGCACCCTCCAGTGCGTCAGCCCAGAGCTCAGAGTGTGAGACTTCCAAAGGGGAGGACACCTCTCTAGGTCTCTCCACAGCCCCCGTTCAGAGTGCAGTCACTTTTGTGCAGGATGGACTGCAGAGGTCAGGAATGCTGCAGCCTATCTGGCCCTCCGGATGGCGATTACATCATTTTAGTGGAAAACTCAGAGGTTTCACTTCGTTAAGCCCCTGCAGAACAGCTTCTCCAGAAGTCCTCACGGGGGCAGATTTCTGAAGTCTTCACTGGAGGTGGACCTAACCCTCCCACACCTCCACTCTCCAGCAGGCTTCCCCTCTTCAATAGCTTCTTCCCCAAGAGGTTTTTGAATTTGAGTAAAGATATGGCTCTTTATTTTTTCCAGTGAAAGCTGCAAACAAGTTATAATGCTAAACACTGTTGTGCATAAATAGATTATATCAATGAATAGACTTAGTGGGGAAAGGCCAGACACAAAGCAGAACCTATTTAGGTATTGGTAGCAGCATTTCTGGATGATGGAGGTACTGTTTTTTTTTTTTTCTTATTGATCTTTTCAGCATTTCCCTTTTTTCCAAAATGAACCACACTGTATTACATTGACGTAAAAAGAAAAAAAAATGCCCAAGATTTTGTGAGCTTGGTAAGGTCACAGTTATTTTTCTTTTTTAAAGTTTATTTATTTACTCAAAACTCAGTTACACGGAGAGAGAAAGAGAGGCAGAAAGAGAGAGAGGTCTTCCTTCCATTGGTTCACTCCCCAGTTGGCCACAAGGGTTGGAGCTGGGCTGAGCTGAAATCAGGAGCTTCTTCTGGGTCTTACATGTTGGGTGCAGGGGCCTAAGGACTTGGGTCATCTTGTACTGTTTTTCCAGGCCATAGCAGAGAGCTGGATTGGAAGTGGAGCAGCTGGGACTCGAACTGGAGCCCATATGGGATGCTGGCACTGCAGGTGACAGCTTTACCCGCTACACCAGAGTGCCAGCCCCCAAAGCCACAGCTTTTATAGTTTTGACCCCTTTTCTTATCCTGATTTTTCACACAGATATAATGTGTCTACAATGTTTTATCCTGGCTCTTAAAAATGTTTACTATTTATTTGAGAGACACGACAGAAACAGAGCACTCTCATCCACTGGTTCACTTTCCAAATGCCTGCAACAATGCAGGATAAGCTGGGTGAAAGCCAAAAGCCAAGAACTCTTTCCAGATCTCTCATGTGTAAGGATCCAATTACTTAATCCATCACCTGTGGCTAAGGAAGCTGGACTCAAGAGCTAGAGTGCAACTTGAACCCAGACACTCTGATATGGGTTGCAGGCACCTTAATCACCAGACTAAACACCACTTCATGTCATATATTCATAGTTTTTGGAAGCATACTTTTTATGACTCTGTGATGTTCCATTAAATAGATAGGTGATAACTTTTTAAACATAGCTAGGTTAAACTTATTGGCCACTTAGGTTATTTTGACATTTTTGTCATCATAAAGCCATTCAATAAATATTAATTGAGTATCTATGTGATAATACCAGGTGCTGGACATTATCTTAGCACTGTGATATAGCTCCCAGGGAAATAGTAAGGCCACATATTACCATGTTTCTACTTTTTCTATTATTCAAGCTTCTTCCTTAAGAGTCTGAATTGATGAATGAGTTCAAGTTGGGAAAAATGAAAATATTTCATTGACAAACAGTATCAAACTTCATTGATGAGCAATAAAGATATTGGAAGCCATTGAAGGTGATGGCATCATATTCCATCACCAACTACTCCCTCCCTCGTGCTTTGAACATTTTAGTAGCTGACTTGTCATTCTCTTAACAACCACTTCTGAAAAATTCTTGGTTTTCTAAAATGTATGTGAAAGGTTGGAGGCAGGGAGAAACAGGCAAGACTTGTGGCTGCAGAGGCCGACCTAGAGCATGCAAAAGGCCATAGCCCTAGGGAACAGATATGCCTACACAAGGGATTGTTTGGGCTACCTGACCCTCAACCCTGATCCATGTAAAGCAAATAAAAGTATATGAACATTGAAAGGCAGGGCTCAGACCTGTGAATCTGCAGTCCCCTGGCCCTCATGTTGTTTCCACCTGAATCTGTCTCTGAGTAGATTTTTATCTCCAAACACACAGGGGTAGCTGGACCAACTTGGCAATAGGCAGAAATATTTCACTCCCTAAATGCCTGCAGCAGCCAAGGTTACTATAGGCTGAAGCCAATAGCTTAGAACTCTACCCGGGTCTCTTACATTGAAGGCAGGAGTCCAAATGCTTGACCCATCTTCTGTTGCCCTTCCCATCCCCAACCTGGGGAAGCATATTATCAGGAAGCTGGATTGGAAGTGGAGTAGCTGGGAATCAAATCAGTACTCTAATATGGGATGGTAGCATTGCTCACAGCAGCTTAACTTGCTGCACAACAACACTGGCTACATCTGTTACTTTTAGATGAAGACTATTTTGAACAGCTTACACTAGCAGTTTGGAATGCTGTAATTTCTCCATGACAGCAGAGTTGACATGTAAATTATCTAAACTCTTCTGCATAGGGTTTTTATACTCTGTCATATTATTTATGCATCCAGTTGTTTCTATAAGTATAGATTTATAGATAGCTATTTTATATCTTGGGTATATTCCAATGATATTTCATTTACTTTCTTATGGACATATTCCAACTTTGGCCATCAGGAGGTTTTTCAATTGGTTTCTGTATCCTTGGCCATACTCACAACCATTTCTTTTTAGCACTTCTTTATTTCTAGTGCTGCAAGATGTTCCTGGCTTACTTTGTATATTACTTGCCTCATCTTAACTCAGTCATTCACCTGAAGAGTTTGGGTGCCTTTAATTGGAGAATGGCATGAGACTTGAGGATCGGATTATGAGGTATGCATGTTGTTACAGAGAACAAGTTACTTTTAGGCCCACTCAGCTAATAGCAGGAGTAACCATATTAAGTAACCTATGTGGATACATGTTATTGCCATTGTGTAGAAACAAACATGACTCTCAAAATTTGTTTGGATATGGAGAACAATGATTCCATGTGTGCACACACACACATAAAGAGACTATGAGAATTTGTTATGTGTTATTTCACACAAAATGAATTTCTGGAGAGAGAAGAGTGGCTTCCCAGGAGGTTCAAACACATAACTTGAAATAGCAGGGGAAGGAGATTTGTTTCTGGTTTTGTAAGGGTTACAATTTGGGCTGGGATGAAGGACCTGTGTTTGACTTGAACTCCTACTGGTGCAAAGAAGGAACACTTGGGTTTTCTTAACAGCCTCCCTAGATGTAGAAAAGTAGTAGAAGTCCCTTGGGTGAGGCTTCAAAGATGCCCCAGTTAAAATTAAAAAAAAAAAAAACACCAGAATCTTACTCTTCATTATAATACACATAGCAGTAAAGATTTTACATGTAGCATTTTAACTGTGATAATAGCCCAGATGACTCCATTTTGCTTTGTAAAAACTGTTGTCTTTGTGACTAAACTTATGCTTAAGAAACAAGTTATGCCTGCTTAAGGATTTTAGAATATGATCTTGAGAAACTCAGCTGAATTTGCCAAGTAATATAGCCTACCCCAGTCAGCAGGACCAGAGGCTGGGGTTTGTGACTACAGGCTCAAACTTAACCTCTTTGACTCTGACCAGCCCCCTTATTTTCTGGCCAGAGCCCAACATGCAGCAGGGCCTATCATTGATACCCCTTATTCCTGATTCCCCATTCTGGTCTCATCTGAAACAATCCTGCTACCCTGAGATGCTGCGATTGTCTTGGTGAAAATCACATGCTCCTTCTCCCAACATTTCTGGCTTCTTGAATTAACCTGCTTTCATGCATCAGTTCTTGACTCTTAAATATTGGTTTGCAAGCAGAGAGAAACTTTACCTTGCTTTTGGTAACATATCTATATTAAGAAAACATGAATTTATACTATATATTTAGTTCAATATTACATGCTTTATTCTTCCTTACTCATCATCTCTACTCCCTCCTTAACAGTGAGAATCTTAATTCCCTTCACATAATTCTGCTTCAGAATGTATGTATAGTGATTTAGAATTAACAAGTGCAGCCAATAATGTAGCCATATCAACTACCATATAAAATGTAGGCAAACTCCTTTTCTCTTTGAGTTTGAAAATGCCACTCTTTTCCTTCTTAAAATATTTATCTGTGTATTTGAAAGGCAAACTTATAGAGCGATAGGGAGAAATAGAGAGATAGAAATCTCCCTCAGCTGGTTCACTCCACAAATGGCCACAATGGCCAGGGCTGGGCCAGACTGAAGCCAGGAGCCAGGAGTTTCATCCAGGCCTCACACATGGGGGCTGGATCAGAAGTGGAGTGGCCACAAAGGAGCTAGCACCCATATGGGTCTCTGGCTTTGCAAGCAATGGCTTAACCTGCTATACCACAATGCTGGCCCAGTGACACTCTTTTCCAAATTGTTAACATTAGAATCTTATGCCTTCAGGCTCTTTAGTGAAGTGCTTCATGCATAGTGCACTTCTATCCTTTTATTACAATATGCAGATGTTCAGGCTTTGCTCTACCATTGTATGTAAGAGGAAGGTCCTCAAAAGTTTCATGCACATGTAAGTTATTAAAAATTAATATTTCAAACAATTGTAATTTTAAAAAGCTATGACTTTTATTAACTTTTCTTTAATCAGATTGTTAAGTACTAGAGCATGACAATGTGCTTTGACATTTACTTTTTTTTTAAAAGATTTTATTTATTTATTTGAGAGTTAGAGTTACAGACAGTGAGAAGGAGAAACAGAGAGAAAGGTCTTCCATCTGCTGGTTCACTGTCCAAATGGATGCTATGGCCGGAGCTGCTCCGATTCGAAGCCAGGAGCCAGGAGCTTCCTCTGGTCTCCCACACAGGTGCAGGGGCCCAAGGACTTGGGCCATGATCTACTGCTTTCCCAGGCCATAGCAGAGAGCTGGATTGGAAGTAGAGCAGCCGAGACTAAAACCAGCACCCATATGGAATGCTTGCGCGTCAGGCCAGGGCATTAACCCACTGCACCACAGTGCTGGCCCCTTTGACATTTACTTTAACCTAGTTTTCTTTGTTGTCATTTCAATCTTTATGTACAAACACATAAAAAATTCAAAATAGGGATATTCAAGTGGTGTGTAGATTGTTTTTATTGTGAAGTATAGCTGCAACAAAAGGAGATTTTATAATATATTTTGTCTCTATGAACATGAAAGAGTTGAAAATCTGTGTTGGAAAGCACTCTCAACTATACTGTGAAACAAGAAATTTTAACAGCTCGAAGGATCAATTAGGGTGGATTGTGCCAAAAATACATATTCAAAAACATCTCTAAATATGCATGTATATAATTGAAACTATGATTGTTTGTCTTATCAATTACCATTGTACTATGGAAGAAAGGATCAGCAGCTTCAAAAACTCTTATTTGAGAATTAGGAAGTTAAACACAAGCAACACAAACTTCTGACTTAAAGGAGGCTATAACAAACAATTCAGATAGTTTTGTCCTGTTCTCTGTGATGTCTCTAAACACAATTTTCATTTGGGAATGAATAAATACAGTATATACATACATTGAAAATGATCAGAGAAGAATTACAGAAAGTCATGTGCCCCGAGGGCCTGTTTCCACCACTCAACCCCAATTGGTATGGCCTGGATACTCACACACCTGGGAGCTTTTAACCTCCATTACAGAACTTCTAAGAAAACAGTCACCACGTGCCAATGTTTCAGTCGCCAACAGACTGCATATACAACAGTGGTCCCATCAGAGGATGGGAATGATACTGTCCACCATCTAGTGACATTGCAGTACACACCGTGTCTAGGAGCATGCAGGAGTTCACACAGAACCCTGGCCACCAGGCAGGACACGTCACAGAGGGAACGGAGGGCCCAGGGGAGTATGCAGCCAACGACCAGGTGTTCCTTTTACAGGACACGTATTAAGATTTCCAGATGCCTTGGAGACTTGTCTAATCTGTTTCTAGCTTATTCCTACCAGGTGGCCGCTCTAGGAGAGTTCTGACCATCAGTAAAGTTAGATTCAGTGTGAGTCAAGGCAACTGAACCACATCTATGAAGTAGAAGTTTACTACTTAGAGATGTCAGAAGAGGGCCCTATGCCCCCGGGTCAGTGGGAAGGGAAAAGCTCTCCGACAGTCAACTCCATGGCGTCCACGGGACAGGTGAAAGTGAAGGTAGGAGGGGGGCGAGTGAGACCAGGAGGAAGGGGCGGGGCCGGGCGTGTGGCGCTTGCGCAGTACATGCTGCGTCACCAAGCGGCAGAAGTAGCAACTACGAATTCTGGACATTGGCGAAGGCAGAGTCCATGAAGAGTGGGGCTTCCCTGAAGAGTGGGGCGGCGGCCACGGCCAGGAAGAGTAGGGCGGCCATGAACAGCAGGGAGGCTGTGACGGTGGCAGCCATGAGTCCTGGCAGAATGCAGCGTTGGTAGCAAGGAAGTGTGGGGAGGAGGCAGTGTTGAGCGTGGGAAGATGGCGGCCGTGGTGGTCAAACAACGGGCGCTGAGCGTGGGCCCAGCGGCGGTGGGGGCGAAGTTAGACCTCAGGCTTCTGTGTGGTGAGGAAGCCTGGGGCTGCCGTGGGGGGGCCTGGGACTGCAGCAGAGGTGGTGGCCACGGCGCTGGGCTGTGGAGCTGATTTGTGACTGTGTTTATCTTTGAGGCAGTGACAGATCTAGGGCCTACCTCAGTGGAGTGCAGTCGCAGCGTCTGCTGGCAGCAGGCCTCTTGGGGTCCCAGCGGCAGAGGCTCAGACGTGAGAAGAAGTGGCTGGAGTCGGCCGGGCCCTGGAGGACACGGGGCTGGAGCTGGACCTGGAAGTGATACCGAAGTTCAACAACGACGTGCTCGTCTCCAAGTTTCAGATGCTGCTCGGTGTTGGCTTAACCTGGCCGGCTGTGCCTTCCTCCTGGACAGGAGCAGCAGGTGAGTCAGTCCGGCCGGACTGACGCTGTCAGCAGCCTGGGGGCATTAAGGTTAAGGGAAGGAACCCCCAAGCCCTGCAGGCAGTGAGGTGGGCCTCTGTCCCACAGCAGAGAGGGGCCGCATGTATGGGGAGAAATCTGGGGTCTGAGGGCGCCTACAGGAGAATTAGGGGCCACAGAGACAGGAGGGGCAGAAGGGATATTGGGGACTGGGTTTCTCTGGGGTTCTGCAGGAAATCAGGGACCGATAAGACTTGGGTGTGGCGCCATGGAAGGTAGACCTGGAAGGAAATCCATGTGCTGTTGGCAAAGAGTAAAACCCCAGCACTTCTGGATTTGAAAGACTGAGCAAAAGGTCGGTGTTTAGAGTGCAGGACCAAGGTCGACAGCACTGGAGGGAAACTCTGGGGGAGCGTTTGGTGCCTTGGAAGAGCTGGGAGACGGGAGAATATGTTTGTGTATGTCTCCATCCGAGGATAGATAGGAAAAGGGAAGAATATTATTGCTGAAAGCAGATGACTTTTGCAAGAGCCATAGCAGGGATGCATGGGATATGTGAGATGGGGCCTGTGGAAAATCCTTGGGAAAAGTGGGGGAAAGGAGAGTTTGGGAGGAGGATCTTTCTGAAAGGACTGGAGCATGAGTGCAGTGTTAATTAGGAAACTTCAAGAAAGGTCTCCAGGATATTGGGATTCGAGAGGGAGATTACCTGAAAGAAAACTGGGTTGATAAGGCATTTGAGAAAATGGAGAATTTGACTTAGGCTGAGAATGAAACCTTTTTTGGCTTGTGGTCACCTTGTAGGACTGAATTGGGGCAGAACACTCTGGCTCATTAAAGGAGTGTTTCTTGGCTTTGGAAGAGTTATCTGTTATTTGATAGTTTTTTTTTTTTTCTAATTACTTTAAATAATGCCAGGAGCAACATGATTGTACTTGAAAAAGTTTGTGGGAAGAAAAGTTGTACATTTGTTTTGGTATAAAAATTTTTTTGATAATCCATGCATGGCTTTGTCATGATACATATTTTCCATAAACATTTTACACATGGTAATTTAATATTATCTAATATTCTGAAGCTTTTTATCATGTTAGAATTTATGCTCACTTGTTGCTAAAATTCACTTGACAGTGCAAAATGCCCAACGGGAAGGCCATGGTACTTCTGTCAGCATTATTCTGGGTACTGAAAACACTGACCAGAGATAACACAATGCAGGTACAAGCCAATCTCATTGAAATCTTCAATTTGTAAGTTTTATGGCTTTTAAACACTACGAGTTTAAGTTGTCACGTTGGCTACTGGAAAAATTGCTCTTTATTATTTGATGTGAGGAACACATATGTATGTGTCTATATATGCATGTGTACATATAGCAGGCTGAGGAATATGTACATGCCTGTGTATGTGTATATATGTACGTGTATGTAGCAGACTGCCTGGGTTTCATTTCTGACTCCATCATGCATCTCCTATGTGACTAAGGGAAAGTTACTCAGGGCATGTCTGTCATGTCTTAACTGAGAAGTAGAGATAACCAAAGTTAAAGCCCCAGAAAGCTGTGATGAGGATCAAAAAGGTTAAGGTGTGTAGATCCCTCAACCAAGCACCTGGCACAAGCCTGCAAGAAGTGCTAGTAAGGACCACCGTTTTTACTATAGCTGTGCATTACCATATTAACCTCTGAAAGAGGTAAATGTTCCTAAATGTAAATTCATGAACTCTTGACATCTTAAATTCTATAAAAGGCACTGGGCCTATAAATAACTGTGCTTTCATCAATTATTGAAGTATGTCAGTTCAAAATTGTTTACTAAGCTTTTGCTAGAAATTAAGTTACTTAGAATAAGGAATAATTCTAACAAGTATATGGTAACCAAAATTAAGAGCAAAGGTTAAAAAACTATGATACACAGACATACTTTTAGTGAAGTTATAAGAGATATGTTTTGAATAAAGGAAAAAGTAATATTTGTCCTAAAGTATAATGGTGTTTGGCATGGAGAAAGAGGAACAAAACAGGACAATCAGCTGAGGAAAATATAAAGTGTTGTAGATTTGTGGTAGATTGGCTGAGGTTATCATGGAATTGGCCACATGAGTTTCTGGAAATTGAGAGCATTACTACAAAAGGCACATTGACATGAAGTTAGAATTTGGTCCTACATGTTAATGTTAAAACAACCAGGTTTTCTGTTAGGAAAAAAGTTGACAAGAAGTTTTGATCTTTTATTTTTGAACTCTGCTTTTAGAGTTTTTCAGCCCGTCTTTGTAATTTTCCATGTTGCAACTTTTCTTTTTTTTTACAGTTTGCATTTAGTTGGAGACCTACTCAGTTTGTCAGTCAACTCCTGTAGCTTAAAAGTTTAGAGCAGGGTTATTTGATTCTGACCTCTAGCTTTTCTTAAGGTATTTAAATTGTTCCAAGAAGTAGGGTGAATATGAGTCTAATTCTATTCAAGGGTTTCTTCTTTGCTGTTTTAGTAACTGAGCTAGGAAATGAGAACTTCAAGTGTAGCACATCTTGGGTTCTCTGATATTGTTTTTAACTTTTTTTAATAAATATAAATTTCCAAAGTACAGCTTTTGGATTATAGTGGCTTTCCCCCACATAACTACCCTCCCATCCACAACCATCCCATCTCCCATTCCCTCTCCCATCCCATTCACATCAAGATTCATTTTCAATTATGCTTATATACATAAGATCAGTTTAGTATATACTAAGTAAAGATTTCAATAATTTGCACCCACACAGAAACACAAAGTATAAAGTACTGTTTGAGTACTATTTATACCATTAATTCACATAGTACAACACATTAAGGACAGAGATCCTACATGGGGAGTAAGTGCACAGTGACTCCTGTTGAAATTTAACAATTGACACTCTTGTTTATGGCCTCAGTAATCACCCGAGGCTCTTGTCATGAGCTGCCAAGGCTATGGATGCCTCTTGAGTTCACAAACTCTGATCTTTTTTAGACAAGGTCATAGACAAAGTGGAAGTTCTCTCCTCCCTTCAGAGAAAGGTACCTCCTTCTTTGATGGCCCATTCTTTCTGCTGTGATCTCACAGAGATCTTTCATTTAGGTTATTTTTTGTCAGAATGTCTTGGCTTTCCATGCCTGAAATACTCTCACGGGCTTTTTAGCCAGATCCGAATGCCTTAAGGACTAATTCTGAAGCCAGAGTGCTGTTTAGGACATCTGCCATTCTGAGTCTGCTGTGTATCCCGCTTCCCATGTTGGATTGTTCTCTCCTTTTTAATTTCATCAGTTAGTATTAGCAGACACTAGTCTTGTTTATGTGATCCCTTTGACACTTAATCCTATCATTGTGATCAATTGTGAACTGAAGCTGATCACTTTGACTAGTGAGATGGCATTGGAACATGTCACCTTGATGGGATTGAATTGGAATCCCCTGGCATGTTTCTAGCTCTACCATTGGGGGTAAGTCTGATTGAGCATGTGCTGAACTGCACATCTCTTCCCTTTCTTATTCCCACTCATATATTTAACAGGGATCACTTTTCAGTTAAATTTAAATACCTAAGAATAATTGTGTGTTAATTACAGAGTTCAACCAATGGAATTAAGTAGAACAAAAAAATACTAAAAGGAATAAAGTAGTAAATGTTCCTCAAAAATCAGGACAAGGGCTGATCAAGTCATTGTTTCTCATAGTGTCCATTTCACTTTAACAGGTTTCCTTTTTGGTGCTCGGTTAGTTGTCAACAATCAGGAGAACATATGATATTTGTCCCCTGGGGACTGGCTTATTTCACTCAGCATGATGTTTTCCAGATTCCTTCATTTTATTGCAAATGACCTGATTTCAGTGGTTTTTTACTGCTGTATAGTATTCTATAGAGTACATGTCCCATAATTTCTTTATCTAGTCTACTATGGATGGGCATTTGGGTTGATTCCAGGTCTTAGCTATTGAAGTGAGCTGCAATAAACATTAAGGTGCAGACAGCTCTTTTATTTGCCAATTTAATTTCCTTTGGGTAAATTCCAAGGAGTGGAATGGCTGGGTTGTATGGTAGGGTTATATTCAGGTTTCTGAGGACTCTCCAAACTGTCTTCCATAGTGGCTTTACCAGTTTGCATTCCCACCAACAGTGGGTTAGTGTCCCTTTTTCCCCACATCCTTGCCAGCATCTGTTGTTGGTAGATTTCTGAATGTGAGCCAATCTAACTGGGGTGAGGTGAAACCTCATTGTGGTTTTGATTTGCATTTCCCTGATGATCCTGAACATTTTTTGATATGTCTGTTGCCTATTTGGATTTCTTCACCTGAAAAATGTCTATTGAGGTCCTAGGCCCATCTCTTAAGTGGGTTGTTTGTTTTGTTTTTGTGGAGTTTCTTGATCTCTGTGCAGATTCTGGTTATTAATCCTTTATATGTTGCATAGTTTGCAAATATTTTTTCCTGTTGTGTTGGTTGCCTCTTCACTTTCCTGACTGTTCCTTTTGCAGTACAGAAACTTCTCAATTTGATGCAATCCCTATAGTTGATTTTGGCTTTGACTGCCTGTGCCTCCCAGGTCTTTTCCAAGAAGTCTTTGCCTGTGCCTATATCTTGCATGGTTTCTCCAATGTTCTCTAATAATTTGATGATGTCAGGTCATAGATTTAGATCTTCAGTCCATGTTGAGTGGATTTTTGTGTAAGGTGAAAGGTAGGGGTCTTGCTTCATGCTTCTGCACATGGAAATCCAGTTTTTCCAGCACCATTTATTGAATAGACTGTCCTTGCTCCAGGAATTGGTTTTAGATCCTTGATCAAATATAAGTTGGCTGTAGATGTTTGGATTGATTTCTGGTGTTTCAATTCTGTTCCATTGGTCTATTCATCTGTTTCTGTACCAGTACCATGCTGTTTTGATTATAACTGCCCTGTAGTATGTCCTGAAATCTGGTATTGTGATGCCACTGGCTTTGTTTTTGTTGTACAAGATTGCTTTAGCTATTCGAGGTCTCCTGCATCTCCATATGAATTCCAGCATCTTTTTTTCCAGATCTGAGAAGAATGTCTTTGGTATTTTGATTGGTATCACATTGAATCTATAAATTGCTTTTGGGAGAATGGACATTTTGATGATATTGATTCTTCCAGTCCATGAGCATGGAAGATTTTTCCAATTTTTGGTATCCTCCTCTATTTCTTTCTTTAAGATTTTGTAATTCTCATTGTAAAGATCTTTGACATCCTTGGTTAAGTTTATTCCAAGCTATTTGATTGTTTTTGTAGCTATTGTAAATGGGATTGATCTTAGCAGTTCATTCTCGTCCATGGTATTTCCAGTGTATACAAAGGCTGTTGATTTTTGTGCATTGATTTTATATTCTGCTACTTTGTCAAACTCTTCTTTGAGTTCCAGTAGTCTCTTAGTAGATTGCTTTGGATCCCCTAAATAAAGAATCATATCATCTGCAAAGAGGGATAGTTTGACTTCTTCCTTCCCAATTTGTATCCCTTTATTTTCTTTTTCTTGTCTAATGTTTCTGGCTCAAAATCTAGTACTATATTGAACAACAGTGATGAGAGTGAGCATCCCTGTCTGGTACCAGATCTCAGTGGAAATGCCTCCAACTTTTCCCCATTCAATAGGATGTTGGCCGTGGGTTTTTCATAAATTTCTTTGATTGTATTGAGGAATGATCCTTCTAGACCCAATTTGCTTAGAGTTTTCATCATGAAAGGATGTTTATTTTATCGAATGCTTTCTCTACATCTATTGAGATAATCATATGGTTTTCTTCTGCAGTTTGTTAATGTAGTGTATCATGTTGATTAAATTACCTACATTGAACGATCCCTGCATACCAGGGATAAATCCCACTTGGTTTGGATGGATGATCTTTCTGACCTGTTGTTGCATTCTATTGGCCAGAATTTTATTGAGGATTTTTGTGTCTATGTTCATCAGGGAAATTGGTCTGTAATTCTCTTTCAATACTGTATCTTTTTCAAGTTTAGGAATTAAGGTGATGCTGACTTCACAGAAAGAATTCGGGAGGATTCCCTCTTTTTGGATTGTTCTGAATAGTTTGAGAAGAATTGGAGCTAGTTCTTCTTTAAATGTCTGGTAGAATTCAGCAGTGAATCCATCTAGTCCTGGGCTTTTCTTTCTTTGGAGGGCCTTTACTACTGATTCAATTTCTGTCTCAGTTATGGGTCTGTTTAGGTATCCTATGTCTTCATGGTTCAATTTAGGTAGGTTGTATGTTTCCAGGAATCTGCCCATTTGTGATAGATTTCCCTGTTTGCTGGCATACAGCTCTTTGTAGTAATTTCTGATGACTCTTTTTATTTCTGTAGTGTCTGTTGTTACGTTTCCTTTTTTCATCTCTGATTTTATTGATTTGGGTCTTTTATTTTTTGAGTTAGTTGGGCCAATGGGGTGTCAATTTTTTTTTTCCAAAAAAACAGCTCTTCATTTTGCTGATCTTTTGTAATTTTTGGGGGGATTCAGTTCCGTTGATTTCTTCTCTAATTTTAATTATTTCTCTTCTCCTACTAGTTTTGGGTCTTGTTTGCTGCAGCTTTTCTAGATCTTTGAGATGCATTTATAGCTCATCCACGTGGTGCCTTTCCAATTTCTTGATGTAGGCACCTATTGCTATAAAATTCCCTCTTAACATTGCTTTTGCTGTATCCCATAAGTTTTGATATGTTGTGTTGTTATCCTCATTTGCTTTCAGAAAGTTTTTGATTTCTCTTTTGATTTCTTCTATGACTCATTGTTCATTCAGGAGCATGTTGTTCAGTCTCCATGTGTTTGCATATGCTCTAGGGATTCCTGAGTTGCTAATTTCCAGCTTCATTCCACTGTGGTCTGAGAAGATGCATGGTATGAACTCAGTTCTTTTGAATTTGCTGAGACTTGCTTTATGGCCTAGTATGTGGCCAGTCCTAGAGTAGGTTCCATGTACTGCTGAGAAAAATGTGTATTCCTCAAGTGTAGGATGAAAAGTTCTGTAGATATCTGTTAGATCCATTTGGTCTGTAGTGCCGATTAAATCTGCTGTTTCCTTGTTGATCTTCTGTCAGGTTGATCTGTCTATTGCTGAAAGTGGAGTATTGAAGTCCCCCAATACTATTGTATTGGAGTCTAAGTCTCCCTTTAAGTTCCTTAACATATCTTTTAAATAACCCGGTGCCCTGTAATCAGGTGCATGTACATTTATAATAGTTACCTCTCCCTGTTGAAACTGATCCCTTAATCATTATATAGTGCCTCTCTTTGTCTCTCTTAACAGTTTTTGTGTTAAAGTTTATTTTGTCTGATATTAAGATGGCTATGCCAGCTCTTTTTTGGTTTCTGTTGGCATGGGATATCTTTTTCCAACTTTTCACATTCAATCTGCATGCATCTTTGCTGGAAAGATGTGTTTCTTGTAAGCAGAAAATATATGGGTTTTGGTTTTTAATCCATTCATCCAGTCTGTGTCTTTTAACTGGGAGTTGAGGCCATTCACATTCAAGTGACTGTTGATTAGTAGTGACTTTGCCCTGCAATTTTTCAAAGATATTTCTAATATGTGCTTTGAACTTCCTGTGATCTTTTACTGGGAAATTTTCTTCCTTTACCTTCTTTCATATTGATGGCCATGTTTCTGTGTTTCTGTGTGTAACACATCTTTAAGCATCTTTTGCAGGGCTGGACGAGTGGTGACAAATTCTTTGTTTGCTATGAAAGGTCTTTATTTCACCTTCATTCACAAATGAGAGCTTTGAAGGATATAATATTCTGGGATGGCAGTTTTTTTCTCTTAGTACTTGGGCTATATCTAGCCATTCCCTCCTAGCCTATACGGTATCTGATGAGAAGTCAGCTGTGAGTCTAATTGGAGATCCTCTGAGAGTAATCTGATGTTTCTCTCTTGCATATTTTAGAATCTTTTCTTTATGTTTCACTGTGGTGAATTTAATTACAACGTGTCATGATGAGGATCTCTTTGGATCTTGTTTATTGGGGGTTCTATGTGCTTTTTGTACTTGGATGTCTCTTTCCTTCTCCAAACCTGGGAAGTTTTCTGCTAGTATCTCACTAAAAAGGCCTTCTAATCCTTTCTCTCTCTCCATGTCTTCAGGAACTCCTAGAACCCGATTGTTAGTTTTTTAAATAGTATCCTGTAGATTCCCAACAATCTTTTTTAGATTTCTAATTTCCTCTTCTTTTCTTTGGTTTGACTGTATACTTTCCTGTGCTCTGTCTTCTAGGTCAGATATTCTCTTTTCTACCTCACTGATTCTGTTTTTAAGGCTCTCAAATGTTTTTCCTTTGTTCTATTAAATTCTTCATTTCATTTTGATTTCTCTTCAATATCTCAATTTCATGTTCTATTAAATTCCTCATTTCATTTTGATTCCTCCTTAAGATTTCATTTTCACGAGAGAGATTTTCTGTCCTGTCCTGTATGAATTTCTGTAGTTCATGCATTTGTTTTTGATAATTTGTAAGTGTTCTGATCATACATTTTTTGCATTCTATATCTTCCATTTCTTCTATCTCATCTTCATATTCTTGTATTGGAGTGTCACGTTCATTTGGGAGCATCATGGTGTCTTCCTTGTTCTTATTTCCTCAGTTTTTGTGTTTGTTCTTTGGCATTGTGGATATATTCTTTGGTTTCTTCTTTTTTTTTTTTTTCTTGCTGTGGTGGCTTTTTTCATTATACTATGTCTCCAAATTAAGTGGACTGTCTGCTTTTGGTAAATCTCTAGAGGCTTGTGGTGGGTGTGGCCAGAGAGTTCTGTTCAGTTCTTCAGGGTTAAGGGTGTGCCAAAGGTTACACACCCAGGTTTGGTGTGTAAATCTTCTCTCCCTCTTTTTTTTTCTTTTTATTCAGAAGGGAAGTAATTCTGCTCAGCTGAGCTCTTCTCCTTGGTGGCAATCAGTGCCTGAGCATGAGCCCCTGTGGGTATAATATTCATCTGCTGTGTCCCAAGGACCACACAAAAGATCAGTGCATTCCTCACTGTAAGCTCAGATTCCCCTGCAATGTCTTTCACCGGGTAGCCAGTGTGGCCTGTGCTTGTGGCATCTCCCACTAAGACTACTCAAGTCTCAGCCACACTGTGAGTTATACCACACACCCTCAGGTTTTTTTTTTTTTTTCACTGTGCCAGTTCATAAGCTCCACACATTCACTAGGTCTTACTCTCCTGTTATTACTCCCCACCAGAGTAAGGTTTTTCTGTTTGGCTGATTGTTGGGTACAGCCCCAAGCTGGTGCAACTGTTGCGTATGTCCAAAATGGTGCCTGCTCTATTGGTTCCTAGGCTTTTGTAAGGTGATTGGAGAGAGAGAATCATGTCCATACTGTCCCTTTTATTTTTTCTCTCCTCTAGTTAGGCTGGTGTTTTTCCCCCACAGGGCTTCAAGCCTTGTTCCCTTTAGGCTCTTCCTGCCACTTTTCTGCCAGTGTCTCAGGCTACTGTGGTTTTATCTCACTACTCTTTCCAGTGCTGGTGCAGAGCCTCTCAACAGCTAGAGTCCCAAGCTGTGGGTACCTGTGCCCTCCACATAGGTCTACCATGTCCCTCTAATTACGGAAGAGTTTCCTCTGCTTTTTTTCCCTAATTCTTCCCTGAGACTACACTATCTTCACTTTTATTAATCTGTCTTCTCCTCAACTATCAGTAAGCTCCCTTCTTATTCCACCATCTTGTCTCCTACTGATTTTTGAATATTGAACAATCCATGCATACCAGAGATAAATCCCACTTGGTTGGGGTAAATGATTTTTCTGATGTGTTGTTGGACTTGTTTGGCTAGAGTTTTATACAGGATTTTTGCTTTTGTGTTCATGGGAAATTGGTCTGTAGTTCTCTTTCTCAGTTGTGTCTTTTTCAGGTTTAGGAATTAAGGTAATGCTGGCTTCATAGAAAGAACTTGGGAGAATTCCCTCCTTTTCAATTATTTTGAATAGCTTGAGAAGAATTGGAATTAGTTCTTTAAATGTCTGGTAGAATTCAGCAGTAAAGCCATGCAGTCCTAGGCTTTTCTTTTTTTGGAGGATGTAGGCATCATTTACTATGCCACAGTGCTGGCCCTGGAAATGGAATTTTGAAATCCATGTATACAACAAATTTTTGAATTTTGTATGAAATACTTATGTTATTAAAATTATAAATGTATTTCAAAACACATCTTTAGTTCCATTCTTCCATGAATTATCCAAAGTATAATCATATATATGTATTCTATTTTTTGCCATAATTTCAGTATTGCATGCTGATCAGTGATTGTAACATGCACAAAATTTGTTTTGAGAAACAACAGATTTTTTTCTTAGTACTTGAAGGTTAACTAGTAGAATCTTATTTTATGAAACTTTTTACTATGTTTGATCTGTTCATTCACAGTAAGAACATGCCAAATTTATCTGTCATAGTATTGTTTTTGTAATATCAACTTGTTTTCATCAGATTAGTTCTTGTGAATACGAGACTGCTGTGAAAGTATATAAAAAATCACAGCTATTTTATCTTATTTGTGAACTGTAACTTTATGAATAAGGTATCACTCTTTTTTTTTTAAAGATTTATTTTATTTATTTGAAAGAGTTACACAAAGAGATAGAAAGAGAGGTCTTCCATCTGCTGGTTCACTCCCCAGATGGCCACAATTGCTGGAGCTGAGCTGATCCAAAGCCAGGAGCCAGGGGCTTCTTCTGGGTCTCCCACATGGGCACAGGGGCCCAAGCACTTGGGCCACCTTCTACTGCTTTCCCAGGCCACAGCAGAGAGCTGGATCTGAAGAGGAGCAGCCAAAACTAGAACTGGCACCCATATGGGATGCCAGCACTTCAGGGCAGGGCTTTAAACTGCTGTGCCACAATGCCAGCCCCAGGTATCACTCTTTATACCTTTTGTCTCAGTTGAATTGAATTATATTTTATTTGAGATTTATAGCAATATAGTAGCATTTTTCTTTTTGTATCAATCAGCTGATATAATGAATGACACAGTACTATTTGTACCAGGAAGTTCATGACTAACCGACCACTTCAGAGGGAACAAATGGTCATTGATGTGTTCCACTCTAGGAAGGCAACTGTTCCACAGAGATTTGGGAAAAACTAGCCACAATGTGCTAGACGATTCCTGATGTCACTTTTTATTTGGATTTAGAACCCATTTTGGCAGTGGCAAGACAATGGACTTTGGTAAGATTTGTGATTCCTTAGATTATGTTAAAAAAAATGAACCCAAACATTGACTTGCAATACATGGCCTGTATAAGAAAAAGATCTCAACACAACAGCAAAAGGAGTGTAACAACAGAATGAAGAAGTTCAGGGGAACTACCAAAGCCAATGTTAGTGCTGGCAAAAAGCTGAAGGAATAAAGATTTTGTGATGACTTTATCTATGGTGATTTTGTGACTTTTTCATAAGAATTAATAAACTGTAAAACTTTAAAAAAATGTGTGGAATGAACTGTGTATTTTCTGTGTGGAGTACATGTGCTTTACTCAGTTAAATGATCCAGTAAACACTACAAAGAAGAAATGATGACAGTCTACAATGACTACTTTGTGCAGCAAATACTAGAGTGTGGGGCAATTATTAGCTCAATCTCAGGCATAACCATGGTCTAGCTTTTCCTTTTCCTGCACTGTTTATTCTAGCAAATTGCACTTGGATGATGAAGTCAAACCAGTGGTTGGAATACTTTTTTTCTGTAGCCCAATCATCCCCTCAAAGCAGCACTGCTTTAAAGAAAGCTTTCCAGGTGCTCTGCCCAGCCTATCTTGAAGGATCTCATCAAATAATAAAGCATTTATTCATTTTTGTCAAAGTTGAGTCACTGGTATCATTATCCTCATAAAAATATTACTAATCTTATCTTTAAATTTTATTTCATATTCTTTTGGCACCACACTTTTTATTCCAACCTTCAAAGAATATAAAGAGGTGACGGCATCTGATGTCAAACCATGCCAATGATAATAAAGGAATGGAAAAACAACAACAAAAAGAAAATGATTTAAAAAACAAATATTTCACATTTCACAGCAGTGCTCTGGCAGCATGGCAAGCATTTCTGGCCAACTTCTTCAACCAACAGAGATTTGAACAACCCCCTGATCTTAGCAAAGGTACTACCACATTTGCCCCTGAGAGTTTACATTCTGAGTCACTACATGTCACACTGCTCCACTCAGCAGACTTTGTAAACTTGATCTTCAGAAGTAACTGTATTGTGCATGATTACAATGAGAACAGACTAAAAACACAACAGATAATGGCAGAAAAGTAAACCAAGTATCCTGTTAGGCATCAGGAGATCACTGCTGGCCAAGTCCTTCATGTTATCACCTTCAAGAAAAACTGATATTCATTTCTCAGCAAACCCAATATTCAGAAGCTTACCCAGCAGGCTCAAGTCAAAGGTTTTAGAGATAGTCTCCCCCTTCTTGCCCTATTCTTTTTCTTTTTTGGTAAATATTTCATATAAAACATGAAATCAAGTTCTGCTTTATATAAAAACTGAATATTTTTAATAGTTAAAAATATGTATCTTTAAATTTCTGTTTAAAAAGACATATAGTATCAGTACTACAGAAGATTGGATTTAGTCCCTCTACCCACACAAAGATATATTAAGGCAAAGGCTCCTGGAAAGGCATGTCCACCCTGGGTGTGGGCTGGAGATTGAGGTGAACACATTGATACAGCTGGTTGCCTGAACAGACCTGTCCAAAGGGTTAGATCACAACCATGTTTTCACTTATTGCACCTATAACATGGAGCACATTTCTCATCTGGGTCAGTTGCAGCACCTCAGTAAAATGGAAGTAACAGGGCTTCATTCACAGCTAGTATTGCATGAAAGAAATCAGAAACTTATAAGTAACACAAAAACATTATCTAAAAATCTAGTACAAGTGCAGTCTCAAAACCCCTTCATTCGTATGTAAATTTTACACTACATCTGGAAGAATTAATATTAAAAACATAATTCTTCCAGAGTACACAAGCACAATGGAGTGCTGTTTTTAAGGATTCATGATACAAATATTGTGTTACCTTAGGCACCTCGCACATAAATTAGGGAAAACAGTCTTACCAGAAAATGATTTGACAGTAACATCTGTTGACTCCAGTTTCAGGATTTATGGTTCACCCTGAAGTTACACAAATCTAGCTTTTTTCCCTACTCTGCAAGGTTAGAAAAAGCAGGAAGAGAAAATAGGTGTTTCAAGCATTTCCTATCAAACAAAAATATTACAAGCTTATGGACAGGTTGGGTGGGGGAAACTGATAAAAAGCCCAAATGGGAAATGTTGAAGGAAAAAAATTAGTTCATCCATCTTGGAGTCAGTATTTGTTCCTAATGTGGAAAAAAATACAGAGTGGAAAAAAATCTATTGGTATAGATTCTGTGATTCTGTGGTATAGCATGAGGATGAAGGCAGGTGCGGCCTGCATGTCTAGGATCAAAACCTGCTGCACCTTTCCAGACAAGTGACAATCCTAACGAAGAAGGCAGAGACGTATTATAAGGAAAACCTATAACACAATCTCGGGTCTTCGAAGACGAAATAAAAACCAGCAGCTAGGAAATAGGGCCAGCACTGTGGTATAGTGGGTAAAGCCCCCTGCAGTGCCAGCATTCCATATGGGCGCCGGTTCAAGACCCGGCTGCTCCACTTCTGATCCAGCTCTCTGCTATGGCCTGGGAAAGCAGTAGAAGATGGCCCAAGTCCTTGGGCTGCTGCACCCACGTGGGAAACCTGGAAGAAGCTCCTGGCTCCTGGCTTCATGTTGGTGAAGCTCAGGCCATTGTGCCCAACTGGGGAGTGAATCAGCAAATGGAAGACCTCTCTCTCTCTCTCTCTCTCTGCGCCTCTCCTTCTCTCTGTGTGTAACTCTGACTTCAAACAATAAAAATACATCTTAAAAAAAAAAAAAAAAAAGAAAAACTCGGCAGCCAGGAGATAACAAAAAGTCCCTATACCTACCCAGGACGGCCACCACTGCCAACCTCAGGCGTTCTGTTCTGTGGCGAGGCTGCGCAAATCAGCACGCGGGCGAGGGTCCCCGCTTCTTTTCCCAAAGCTTCCTTCCTTAGCGCCTCAGAGATCCACGCTACGGGAGGCCCAGCAGAGGCTCTCAGTGCCCAGCAGTCCCCTCCCCGCTGCCTTCGGCTCAGAGCTTGGATCACAGCCACAGTGTCTGCTAGGCTTTATGACGCTCCGAGGTCTCTGGTTGCGTCACTTCCAGCCCAGGCAGACTGGGGCCGCACCGTCCTTCCCAACCCCGACCCACACTCAGGGGCCCGGATGGACCAACCCACACCCGTGAGCCAATGGCGTGCTCATCAGCCCCTCTCCGGGGCGACACTGACGCCGGGAAGAGAAACGTTGGCCTCCTCCCAGAGTGGGGGCAGCAGTGGCACCAGGGTCAGAGACGCTGACCAGTTCACAGGCCTCCGTCCCTGTGACTCCGGCGGCACTCCCAGGCCGCCCTCCTCTCCACTGCAGTATTCTTCCCTGCACCTGCCCACTACAAGAGCCGGGGCTCGCTGCTTGCTGCTTCCCAGTCATGGACCCTGTCTGAAGGCCGCTTTGGAGCCAAATCCCGAGGTAAAGCTAGAAGACAGTGGGGCGAGCCTGACGCGGAGCCCAGGCAGAGGCTGAACCCGCGCCTTTTATTTGTGCTACGGGGGCGGCGATGGCAGCGCTGGGTGCTGCACAGTGGGCCGGGCCACTCTCCTCACCACCCGGAGCCTGGGGGAGTGAGGGGCGCCCTGACCGGCAGTGACTGCGTCCTCCTCAGATGCCATCATTCCCTGTCCCGGGCCCTCTAGCGCAGCCATTTTTTCTTCTCCGAGGAGACTCTGGCTGGGCCCGGCTCCCCTCCTGCTTCTCCACTTTCTCCTTTTGGGCCTCTCCGTATTCCCTCTTTCAGTTGCTCCCTGGCTGCTTGCCCCACCACTTCTCCCTGGCCCAACTGCCACATTGTCTGAAGGGGAGCTTGAAGATAAAGTGTTTGTAATTTCTAATTAGACGTCTTAAAAAAAATCGCTCTAAGTTAAACCAATGATTATTTCTTTTCCTTGTCATTGGTAGCCTTTTTTAGATCGTTAGCAAATCTATAAAATTATATTATTGATTGCTATTAGTGTGCATTTTGAATGAACAATAATTGTTTAAAAACACTTGACCCAGTTAAAGGGGATAGTTAAGTATAAATAACTTCTGGCACCTTGAATGATAACAAGAAGAGACATAAAATAAGTCTTCAGCACTCTCTACTGGTGGGTCCTGGCCCCGCAGCCTGGTCGGGTCAGGGGCGTGGCCTCCAGTGGAGGCGGGAATAGCTGAGGCCTTTTGGGCTCCCACATTCGGCCGCTAGGACATACACAGACTGGGACTTGCGTTGCCACCGGCACCACCAGCGGCCTGGACGGCAGCAAAGTCTGCCCGGTCCCCTCCACGATGTCCAAGGCCAAGGACGCCAAGAGGGTTGCATAGCGGTGGAGAACCATGTGAGGAATAACCAAGTGCTGGGAATTGGAGGTGGTTCTACAGTTGTCCATGCTGTGCAGTGAATAGGCAAGGACACGGAGTGAAAGGCAGCTGTTAGTGGGAGACAGACCTTTTCCCTTCTGCAGGGTTTGAGCAAATATAGCAGTGACAAGAAGAAAATTGTGGAGAGTGAAACACCTCGGATATGCTTTTGTCTCCACAGCTGAAAGAGTGAAACAGAAGAATCTGAATCTTGGCTGTATTCCCACTTCCTTCCAGGCCCGGCAGCTCATGCTGCTGTATAGTTTAACCCTCAGTGACCTGGATCGACACCCAGAGAGGCTGTCTGACTCAGGGGAAGATCGTGGCAGGCTATGCCAGTCACTTCATTGTGATCGCTGATTTCAGGAAAGATTCAAAGAGTGTCAGGGATTAGTGGCATAAGGAAATCCCCAGATGTGGGGAGCAACTCGGACTAGACTGTTACTCGAATTAAGACTTATTCTATGCATCTGCTCTCCCACAATATGGCGCTGGGAGAGGAGGAAACAGCTTCTACACAGCTGCCTCCAGTTCAACCAATAAACAGCAGGACCTGCTCCTGATTGGAGGAGAGCAGCGTACTCGGTGTGTGGGTAGCAGAGTTGGGATTGGTGGAAGAGGACTATAAAGGAGGAGAGAGACAACATGCACCAGGAACATCTATCTGAAGGAACACCTGTGCAGCCCCCGAGAGAGGGGGAGCGACATAATGGTGCCGTGACTCGGATATGAAGCCTAGGTAGGGTTTAGTGTCGTTCCTCCACGAAGAGGGGGAGCAACACCCAGAGATCATCCCAATAATTCCATGGTATACTTTCTTACCTTAGCTAGATTTGACCCTGTTTGGAATTTAAGTTCAAGAATGTAGGGCATAGGCACATAAATGTGATTTACATGAGAATATGTTATTTTCAAATAAAAATTCTTATGATGTTAAAAACTTAAAAATATTTTTGTGAGGCTGGCGCTGTGACATAGTGGGTAAAGCCGTGACCTGCAGTGCCAGCATCTCATTTGGGCACTGGTTCATGCCCCAGCTATTATGCTTCCAATACAGTTCCCTGTTACTGACCTGGGAAAAGCAACAGAAGATGGCTCGTTTGGCCACAAGTCACCCATGTGGAAGACTTAGATGAAGCTTTTAGCTCTTGGCTTCAGCCTGGCCTAGTGTTGGCTATTGTGTCTATCTAGGGAGTTAACCAGTAAATGGAAGAACTCTCACTTTGTCTCTCCCTCACTCTCTAACTTTCAAAATAAAGAAATCTTTAAATATATATACATATATGTATGTGTGTACATATTTATATTTATATTTATATTTATATTTATATATAGTCAGTCTCATATCTAAAATGCAAATATCAGAACTTGGAATTATGGTTGAATTGTTTAAAACATTAATTTCTTCATCACAAGATCACTGTCTTTGTTTTACAAAGTCAGTAACTCTTCTTACTCTTTGGTCTCTTTTTTAACTACACCTTTGATCCTCACCAAAATGTAGTACACTGACACAACTCCAGATTGTTTGAGATATTTCTGTGTACTCTTTGCCCATTATGATCATTTTCTTTATCTTTACATCAGATTACCTTGGCATATACCAGCCTTTTGCACTTTAGAACTAAAATTAAAGTTTCTCTTTAATTCCACACAATATGCTCATGAGATTTTTTTTCCTAATTACCTCTGGTTACTAGAGTCTAGGTGTCCAGTTAATAGAGGAATGCTAGGAAGAAAGATCATTCCTAAGTGTTAGAATGAGCAGCATAATTACAACTCTAATGGGAAGTTAACAGTCAGTGATGAAATTCCAGCAGAGTAATCTGATTTGGTTTCACATACTTTTTTCTTTTTTCCATTTTAATTAATTAAGTAATTTTTAAAGATTTTATTTATTTACTTAACAGGTAGAGTTACAGACAGTGAGAGGGAGAGTCACAGAGAGAAGTCTTCCATCCACTGGTTAACATCCACTGGTTAATTCAATGGCAGGAGCTGGGCCAATCAGAAGCCAGGAACCAGGAGCTTCTTCCTGGTCTCTCACGCAGGTGCAGGGACCTAAGCACTTGGGCCATCTGCTGCTTTCCCAGGACATAGCAGAGAGCTGGATTGGAAGAGGAGCAACCGGGACTAGAACTGGTGTCCATATGGGATGCCAGCACTGCAGGTGGAGAATTAACCTACTGTGCCACAGTGCCAGTCCCTTTTAATTTATTTTTTAAGGTAAACAAAATTCATATATACAAATTTGGGCTTGCAGGGATACTTTCTACCCATGCTGCGACCCTTCCTTTCTTATGCTTTAATTTTCATAATCTATTTTCATAATCTATTACACTCATAAGATTAACCCTAAACTAAGTAAAAAATTCAACAAAGAGTAAGCAGGAAATAACACTGTTCCTCAAAAGTAGAGACAAGGGCTATAAACAATCATTGAATCTCAAAATGTCATTTTTGCTCATATAAAAACTTTTTGTGTATTCTATTAGTTACCACAGATCAGGGAAATAATATGGTATTTGTCTTCCTGAGACTAGCATATATCACTAAATATAATGGTTTTCAGTTTCATTCATTTTATTGCAAAATACAGGATTTCTTTCTTTTTTCCAGCTGAATAGTATTCCATAGTGTGTGTGTGTGTATCACATTTCCTATATCTAGTCATTGGTTGATGGACGTTTGGGTTGTCTTCCACAATGGCTGTACTAGTTTACAACCCCAACAATAGTGGTTAGGGTACCCTTTTCCACACATCCTCATCAGCATTAATTTTTTTTATTGATTTCTGTATGAGAACCATTTTAACTGGGGTAAGGTGAAACCTCATTTTGGTATTTATTTGCATTTTCCTGATGGCAAGTGATCCTGAGTATTTTTTCATGTGTTGGCTATTTGAATTTCCTCATGTGAAAAACATCTGTTCAAATTCTTTGTCTGTTTCTTAAGCATATAAATCTGATTTGAATTGCAGTTATTTTATTTCCTTTATGAACACTTATATGAACACTTATCTTATGAGGAAATCAAATGCTTTGTAGACCTATTTACCTTACTTTTGTTGCAATTACTCTTTCTGAGTTGCTGTAGATATAGTCTAGGCAATATGAGTGCAATAATAATGCAACATATTAAGTAATTTTATCTTTTAAAAAACACAAGTTTCATGAAATTTTAGAGCCCTGCAACTTTTGCTTTTGAATCTGTTGCCAAAAGACCTGTGTGTGGGTGGGTGGAGATGGGCGGGGATATCTGCTTCTCTCAGAGGTTTTTAAGAGCACAGCAAGTGAATATTAGAAAGTATACACTTGGGGCCGGTGCCACCACTCACTAGGTTAATCTTCTGCCTGCGGCACCGGCATCCCATATGGGCACTGGGTTCTAGTCCCGGTTCCTTCTCTTCCAGTCCAGCTCTCTGCTGTGGCCTGGGAAGGCAGTGGAGGATGGCCCAAGTGTTTGGGACCTTCACCCGTATAGGAGACCAGAGGAAGCACCTGGCTCCTGGCTTCAAATCAGCGTAGTTCCGGCCATGGCATCCATTTGGGGAGTGAACCAATGGAAGGAAGATCTTTCTGTCTAACTCTATCTGTAAAAAGAAAAAAAAAAAAGTATGCACTTAATACAAATCTCAGTTTCTATAGCTCCTTTATATTTTCAGTATTTAAAGTTAATGAGGCCATCTTGACTCTGGCGATTTTTAAGGTCTATTAAGGATCATTTTTCTATAGTTCACTGTAAAATGTATTTGGTTTAAGAGCTCCAGCATTGTGGGTGACTCTTATACAGCAGCATTTTCCCAAGGTTTAAAGAAAAATAGATTTTATAAAAGGGATTCTTTTTAATGTCTCAGTACATTATTTTTGTTATTAACAGAAACAAGTTATACTTTTTCCTCCCTAAAATTCACTCTGATGAAAGAAATAGTTATTTTCACTCCTAACAAATGCTACATGCTCAAGACTACAGGAATTATCAGTAGGCATTCTTTCTTCTCAATCTGTTATTTGTCTGTAAAATATCTCAAGCAAGCTTTTAAAGACTCAGGGAGGGCAGCTTCATGATTTTCTCTCTCTGTGAATTCTGAGGCAGCTCTTCTGGCTTCATGGCTTCACTGGGGTCTTTCTCTTCTTCTTTGGGATCTTCCATTTTCTCATCCTCCTTACTGTCCAGAGGCTGAGGCATAAGCTGATTACCTACAAGGATGTGCCTGTTAATTCTGTTTCACTCTCTTTCACTCTCTTTCTTTTCCTTTTGGGTGGAATATTTTGGGAAAACCCGTTGGTCTCATTGTTTATGAAATTTCTAAGTGGGCAGTGAATGTAAATACAGGCCAAGTCCTGCAGGTTCCTGACAGCACAGGGGGGAGTCCCACAGAAGCAGGCTTGCCATAACCATTCTTACTTGGCTGCACAAGTGGAGCAAATGAAACAAAAAGGATATTTTTACTTTCCCAAATGTTTTGTCCCAGTCACATAATCTGTGTTAGCTGATCTTCTATAGGCATGACTAGCCTGCCTCCCACATTCAGTAAAATTTTCACATAGTTTTCATGGCCTTTCTGGACTCTATCACCACAATAAATTAAATCACCACAATAAATTCATTCATACTGATAACTGTAAGACATTTCTAGAGGCGATTACTAACTACAAATGCAGGTTCACAGAACTCAAATTTATCAAAACTATTATTTTTGACAAAGCTCTCCAGTTTTTCCTTGGCATATTTCACTACATCTGAGTGAAGCTCAATCCCATGATTTATTCTAAAAGGAACTGTGACACAGCAGTTCAGCCCAGCTCACTGTACCAATGTGCAGGGCCAGGCTCTTAAGAATTGGTGAGCTCCCTGGAAGCCAGCTGCTGCCACTACAATACCGCCACCTTTTTAAAATGTATTATTTTAAAATTGTGTTCATTGGGGCTGGCACTGGGCATAGCAGATAAAGCTGCTGCCTGCAGTGCTGGCTTCCCATATGGGCTCCAGTTCATGTCCTGGCTGTTTCACTTCTGATCCAGCTGTAGGCTGTGGCCTGGGAAAGTAAAGATGGCTCAAATGCTTGGGCCCCTGCACTAATGCAGGAGACATGGAAGAAGCTCCTGGCTCCTGGCTTTGGATTGGTGCAGCTGCAGCAGCTGCAGCCATTTGGGGAGTGAACCAACAAATGGAAGACCTCTCTTTCTTGCCTCTGCCTTTCAAATAAAATAAATCTTTTCAAAAAAGTATTCATGCTGGTGCCACGGCTCATTAGGCTAATCCTCTGCCTGTGGTGCTGGAACCCTGGGTTCTAGTCCCAGTTGGGGTGCTGTATTCTGTCCCGGTTGCTCCTCTTCCAGTCCTGCTCTCTGCTGTGGCCCAGGAAGGCAGTAGAGGATGGCCCAAGTGTTTGGGACTTGCACCCACATGGGAGACCAGGAGGAAGCATATGGCTCCTGGCTTCGGATTGGTGCAGCACGCCACCTGTAGCAGCCATTTGGGGGTGAACCAATGGAAGGAAGACCTTTCTTGCTGTCTCTCTCTCACTCATTGTCTAACTCTGCCTGTCAAAAAAAAAAAAAAAAGCATTTATTTTTTTGAAAGGGCAGAATTGTAAAGATGGAGAGAGAGAGAGCGAGCGAGCAAGAGAGAGAGAGAGGAGAATGAATCTTCTTTTCAGTTTCATTCCCAAGTGCCCTAAATAGCTTCAGTTGGGCCAGGCCAAAGCCAGGAAGCAGAAACTCCATCCAGGTCTCCTGTGTCTGTGGCAGGAACCCATCTATTGAGCCACTATCTGCTTCCTCACAAGTGAATTATCAGGAAGGTGGATTGCTGTGTACACTCTAAGTGTCAGATTAACCTGATGTGCTACAGAAGTTACCCTATGATAACAATTATTTTGTGGATAAAAATAAGTGATGACAAAATGAGCCAGGCATTACTAGCAAGAATTGAACGTGTATAATTAACAGGCAAGTGTTAGTATGCCCCCAATAGGTATTTATTTAAATTATAATACCTTTTCTTAATTTCTCTAGCTTTCTGACTGCCATCTATTTATTAATTTAAAGGGAAAATTGTAAGAAATGTCTTGAAAATTGCTTTCTCTACACTTTTGCTTATTGTAGGAAAAAAACACAATGTGAAGTTATATTGAAGTAAAATTAACACTGCTGTTTTGATTTAGATTAATTATAATCAACTGTCTCTTTTAATAGAAAAAATAAGAGGAACAACAGGCATCCTTTTAGACTCTAAAAATATTATAGTGTTCAATATATCTATATGATTTGGTAAATCGTTCTCAAAGTTATACTCCTGAAGCAATGCTAGGATTTTGTTGAAGCTGAGGGGGGACAGACACTGGAAAGTCTTTTCCCTAATACCAGAGGGGCTTCATGCATCATTTGTGGGAGACTAAATTACCATAATAGAAAACCTGGGTAAGAGATAAGGAGGGTGGTTGATAATAATTATAAATAACTCACTGAATAAAATATTGTTTCCATTCAGTTAAGAATAAACCTGATTGAGTATAATAGATAATTGAACTCATGGGCTTTTCTAAATCATTTGTATTTTTCTAACAAGCTCCCCAAATTATATGATCTGGGGCTAATACAGTAGTCTGAGAGTGTAACATTAACATGATCCTGACCATGTGGCTTATATTCTCCATACTCTTATCTCATGGCTACATAATGGCTTCTGTATGACCAACACACTATCTGTGTTTCAGGAAGGAATAAAGAAAATGATTTTGCAGCTAAAGCTTCCTCCTTTATAATCAGCATTCTAACAAAATTATCTCATTGACTTCCACTTTCATCTTAGTTTTCAAGAAAATACATCACAACAGATATTTTTGCTCATGTATTGTGAATTACAGTAGCAGCTATTAAGCAAGATACGCTAACAGATTTTATGCAGGTCTTGTTGATATACATGAAAAAATATAGCAAAATGTTCAAAGTTAGCTCTGTGTTCTGTATTTAAAAATAAAATTAAAAAGGCAAAAATGAATTGAAAAATAATAATCCAATATTAATACATTTGAAGGTATTACATAGAGAATTAACATTAAAAGCATAGGGCCTAAAAATCTGATTACGGATGGAAAATAAATTATTTGAAAACAGACAAACTGAAACAAAACAGAAGATCAAAATAAACATTGAAAATAAAAATGATTATCCTATAGTGTGCATACTTTAGGTAAAAATCATTTTCCTAATATACAGAGATGGTGAATTTGGGAGGTTGTCAAGGAGTGTGGTGTGATGGGGTTGATAAGATGCTGTAACTTTAATGAGTTAGACATTTTAATTTAAGACATCAACATATTGAAAAACAATCTTCCTTGCTGTTCAGTTATGTGTGTATTCACCCTTAAAGGCAGTGTATGGTATCATTTCAGTCTCCACTCATTCAGAGACATTCCTCCCATCAAATAAATGAGTCTATCTTCATTGTCTGTTTCAGAATCAATAACAGTAATAAAGTTACTGGTTTCCATTGTGTTACTGTATCCAACTGATATATATTGATTATAATTCTATAAAGCGCTTTTGTAACATTTTTAAGTGTCTCATAGTGTTACATTCTATATACCATATTTATTCTTTGAATCATATATTTCCTCTATTTATTTTATCTTTCTATTTTTCCTGTACTTGGAGGATGAGGTCTCTGCCTGGTCCCTTCCATGGATGGGAGGGAGCAAAATGCCATCATGGCAGTTGACTATAGCAGCCATGTATATGGAGGGAAACATGGGCCTAACATTAGCTGTGAGTGAAGAGGATGGGACACCTTCTATGACAGATGTTGATGTTTCTATGTCTACCCCAAGTGGCCCATGGTGTCCTTCCCTCCAGGCCACCTGTTCCAGCTCTTAGTGTGCAGTGGGAGAGGGACCTGCAGGCCTGAGAGACAGCATAACAGCAGAAAACAGGGCCTAAGGGTGGAGGCCTTCTGACAGTTGGAATGGGGTATACATTCAAATATGAAGGAAAGTCTGATTGAAAGGGGCCCTCCAGGGCTTGCCTTCAATCTCCCCTGGCTACTCATCAGGGCAACTCCTCACCACTGAGCCTCTGAGTCAAAGGAGAGAAGGGGTTGCTGGCTGAGCCCACCTGGCTGGTTTTTTCAGCAAGTTTGTCAACTGACACTGGTTCATTTCCAAAAATATATAATTTACTAAAAAACAGCATGCCAAACCCATGGTAACCAAGGCATGCTAGTTGAAATGGGGTTTCCGGAGCTGGGCTCATTAGCAGCTGCTCCTCTCCTCCCATCCTACCCAGGTACAGTGTCAGGCGCAACAGGGCTGTGACAGCAGATGTCAAATCAAGGTCAGGATAATGGTTCCCCTGATGTGATCTTATGTAAAATATGACAATGACATGCGCTGAGGTCCAGAACATGGGCAGCAACTGCTATCCATATGGTATAGAAAGTTCCAAGTTCACAAAGCTGATATGTTCCTGAAAGCATTCCTCCAGCCTCGGCAAATGGTGGTGATTGGAGCAGGCACCAGAACCGGTAACAGTGTGACAGGGGATCTGTCATGGCCAGGCATAGCCACATGGTCTTTATGGAGCCAATAAGAGCAACACCAAACCAGAAGGCCAGACCATGGGCCCTCCCTGATTACAGCATGTGGAGTTTGAATGAGAGTTATAGTCCATGCAAATCTCCCTCTTTGGTATCTATGATGTCCCTGCTGCCATCTGAAATACTGTCACAGCCTTCCCCACCACCTGCCCTTGCCACATCGGACATCCTGGCACTGACCCTGCCATCCCTGCCACAATGTTACTTCCCACTGCTACTTGGGTCAACCACATTCTATATCGGAGTAGCTGGGTTTGAGTCCAGGCTCTATTTCCAACTCTGCTTTTGACCAGTGCATACTCTGGGAGGCAGCAGGTATGTGGTCCCTTCATCCACATGGGAAACCTAAATTCAATTCTAGATTCCTGGCTTCAGTCCACCTCACTCCAAGTGTTGTGAGCACTTCAGAAGTGAATCAGCAGATGGAAGACTTATTCTCTCTCATATGAATTTAAAATATTTGGGGGCCAGCGCTGTGGCTCAGTGGGCTGGTCCTCCGCCTGCGGCACAGGCACCCCAGGTTCTGGTCCCGGTCAGGGCACCGGGTTCTGACCGGTTGCTCCTCTTCTGGGCCGGCTCTCTGCTGTGGCCCGGGGAGGAGGTGGAGGGTGGCCCGGGTGCTTGGGCCCTGCACCCGCATGGGGGGCCGGGGGGCACCTAGCTCCTGGCTTAGGATCGGCGTGGTGCGCCGGCCTTGGCATGCCAGCCATGGCGGCCATTGGAGGGTGAACCAACGGTAAGAGGGGGACCTTTCTGTCTCTCTCTTACTGTCCACTCTGCCTGTCAAGAAAAAAAAAAAAAGAAAGGAATTTAAAGTATTTGGGAATGCAAGAGACATAAAGGTCATTGAAATTTTAAATTTTAAATTTGACATATAAAAAAGCCATAGAATTTTGGCATAGAAAACCAAAATAATGCTTTTATCTGGTTTTGTCCCTATACATATTCTCTCCTTCATGTGACTATGTTAATTTCTTTTGGATAATTTCTTATAATTTTATTTATGTATCTCACATTAACACATGATATACAATTTTGCTACATTCCTTTTCCATTTTCTTTTTAAAATTTTATTGGTTTATTTATTTACTTGAAAGACAGTGTGACATAGAGGGAGAGATGGAGAGAGAAATCATCCTTATTTTTGTCAACTTAAATAATTACGGGACAGATTTTCTGTATGTGGGATCATTGCATCAAAGCATAATGAACAGTTTCCTAAAAATCTTTATGTTCACTTCCACAGAAGCTGTGACAATTTGAATTCCACATAGAAATCTGTGAGGGAGCTAATTCCTCATGAAAAGATTTTCAATTTGGGGGACTTTTGCTCATACGATAGGTGACAAGTTGTGTATCTCTATAGTTTTCCAAAAATACCAAATTTATGTACCATTTAGTTTATGCCTTATTTTTAGCACTTGTGTAAATATAATTTATAATAATGAAATGTATCCTTTCAAAGTACAATGTTGGGTGAGTTTTAATAAATACAAACATTAGTGTAACCACTTGAGATTTCTAATAATTCCATCATCCCAGAAAGCTCCATTTGGATTCACTCCCTCAAATAGCCCTTATCTAAGACAACCACCTCACCATATTTTCTCCAGGATGGTGTTTTTAACATTTTTTAATGATGAGAATATCTATGGTTCTATAAATTCACTCTAGGTGATACAAAAATTTAATCCCTAATTAATGACCCTATGAATAAATCTTCTGTGAAATTTTTGTAAAAATATTGGTGTGTATTTTTTTCTCTTGGGAAAACACATAGAAGTAGAATTGGTAACTCATGTGATACTTGTTTTAATTGTGTAAATTTGTCAAGCCACCAAACTGTTGTTCCATTTATATTCTGAACAGCAATATATGAAAGTTTCAGTGATTCCACATCCTCACCAATGTTTGGTATCCTCAGTCTTCTTAAATTTAGTCAATCTGCTGGTATTTAGTGATATGTGAAAGTGTTTTAATTTGAACTTCCATTAATAGGACTTATGTTGAGTTTCTTTTCTTGACACTAGTAGGCACACATAAAGCTCCTTTAAAACATCTTTTCAAGTATTTTTCATGTATCCTAGGACTTACTATTTTATTATTATTGAATTATTAGAGTTCTTCATATGTCCAATTTAAAAAAGTTTGGCTTGGCTGTGGGCATTTGGTGTAGCAGGTAAGATGCTGCTTGGGATACCTACATTCATA